>NC_083427.1:14018538-14318538 GCF_020745735.1 Hemiscyllium ocellatum
AAGACAGTTGGCACATCAAGTCTATGCTGACCATCTAAAGAGCAACCCACCTAGACCCATACCCCTTCCCTATTATTTAACATTTATCCTATTGCACGTAACGTACAATTCCCAGAACACGTTAGGCAATTGAAGATGGCCGATTCACCTAAGTTGCAAATCTTTGAAGCTATGTGTCAGGCGACTTAAGAAAAAAATGGATAAAGAACGCTGTAGCTGTGATTGTAGCAACAGGATATAGAACATAGAACAGTACAGCACAATACAGTCCCTTCAGCCCACGATGTTGTGCCAAGCTTTTATCATAATGTAATATTATTCTGACCTACACACTCCTCAGTTTGTGGTCATCAATATGCTTGTCCTGCAGTCACTCAAATGGACCTAATGACTCTTAGTCTACTACTACCGCTGGCAGTTAATTCCATGCACTCACCATCCTCTGCATAAAGAATTGACAATTCACATCACCCTATGCCTTCCTCCAGGATCCCGAAAATTATGATCGCTCGTGATTTCAATTTCTGCCCCTGGGAAAAGTCTCTGGCTATCTAATACATCTATGCATTTAATTACCTTGCATGCCTCAATCAAGTCAGCTACCTTCCTTCTTCTCTCCAGCGTGAAATGCCTTGGCTCACTCAAACTTTATTTACAAGACAAGTCCTCCAATCCAGACAGCATCCTGGTAATCTTCTTTGCATCCTCTCTAGTGCATCTGCGTACATCTTGTAATGAGGCGACCAGAACTGGACACAAATCTACAAGTGTGGTATTAGCGGGATTTTATTGAGCTGCAGGAAATCCTCGTGGCTCTGATACTGAATCCCCTATTTATGAAAGAGATAGCACGGTACGGCTGGTTAATGTGCATTCGTTTCATTAATATAGCTGCTTCACTTCTCCTACGCAAGAACTTGAAGGACAGACGAGAATGCAACATGTTTCTTTAAAGATAAGCAAGTTTTTGTACTGAACAGGAGTTTTTAGGTAGTGAGCATCAATGCTCGTGACCCAAATCATTCATCCTTGCACTACCTGTATATTTTGAGCATTCTAATATGGCAGCCATTGTTGTCCTGTATAAAACTACAAATGTGATCGAATCATAGACTTTAAGACTATTTCATGTGTTTAAATTGCCAAGCAGCCTACTTTAAATTGCTGCCTGGTCGATTCCTTTCACAGTTCATGAAACACATAAACGCACATTCAGTGCATTACTTGGAGGTAGGTATGGTAAATCACTACCTCACAGCACCAGTAATCCGGGTTTCATTCCAGGCTCCGGCAACTACCTGTGCAGTGTTTGCACATGCTTCCCGTGTCTGTGTGTTTCTCTGGGTGTTCCAGTTTCCTCTCGCAATCCAAAGACATGCAAATCAGAAGAATTGACAATGCTAATATGCCCAAAGTGATAAAAGTTCTGTAGCTTAGTTGCATGAGTTGAGGTTCAATGTGGAGTATTAGAGTAGGGTATTGGGTCTCGGCGGATTCCTCTTCGGAGTGGATTTGTTCGGCCAACTGGCCTGTTTCCACAATGTAGGTATTCCAGGGATCAGTGATGGAATTTGAAATTTTAGTTTCTTACCCAACTCTGTTCCACCATTTTTAAGTGTAATCTTGACATTTCTTACTGGTTTAGTGAAACATACAGGTTCATTGATCAATAATTCTAAGTCTCTCTTCCCTTCACTGCCTTGCAGTTAATTTAGTGTCAATTTTGATCCTCTCTCGTGGAAAGTGTGGCCTCTCCAACTGCACCTCTCGTTATCTGGTGGCAATGGCAATAGCAGATCTACTGGTCATTATCACAGAGGTCATACTGAACAAGATCAACACTTATTATTTCCCTGTGTGTTTTTTGGACATCACTCCAATCTGTAGTCTTTGCAAGGTCCTGCGAGGTGGAGCCATAGACTGTTCTGTGTGGTTTACAATCATTTTCTCTTTTGACAGATTTGTGGCTATTTGTTGCCAGGAGTTTAAAACAAAATATTGCACTGAAAAAGCTGCAGCTGTGGTTCTTGCAACAACAAGCATCGTGCTGCTTTTAAAAAACATTCCATTTTATTTCACTCAGAAACCTGGAGAGATAGTCAACAATGTACCTTGGGGATGCATTGATAAGGAAACGTTTTATACCGAAGTTGGCTGGATGGGATTTGACTGGTTTGTTAGAATAATGACACCATTGATTCCATTTGCTTTAATTCTGCTGGTCAATGCTCTGACAATCAGGCACATTACAACTGTGAGTCGGGTTCGTAAAGGACTGAAATGTCAGAACAAGGGAAAGAATGACAGTGATCCAGAGATGGAGAGCAGAAGGAAGTCTATGATTTTACTCTTCTGTGTATCTGGCAGCTTCATACTTCTGTGGTTGGTGAATGTTATTGAATTCTTTTATTACCAAGTTTTAGGAATTGATCCCTATAATTACTATTTTTCTGAATATAAACTTCGTGAAGTTGGAATTATGTTGCGGAATTTAAGTTGCTGTACAAACACCTTTATTTATGCAGCAACACAGTCGAAATTCAGAGCGAAGTTCACCAACGCAGTGAAATATTTGGTTACATAAAATACCCTTCTCACTTATTTGAAAAAAAAACAAACTGGGAGCAGTCAGGTTTTAATTTCTGTGTTTTCCATACACCACACCAGTAAACTATGATCTCCAAACTCTCAACACAGACTTGACAAAGACAGGTGAATCGTCGGAAATTATGTGAAATGGTAAGGATTTGATTCAGATAGGACTGAATGAAAAACAATTAGAATGGTTGTCACACTATACACTTCAAGGTTGGCCTAGGGACAATGGAAGTTGGAGACCACCTTTCTTGTTGTCTCGAGGAATTAAGGGCTACGGGGAGAACGCTGGTAAGTGGTGTTGAAATGCCCATCAGCCATGATGGAATGGCTGAGTGTACTCGATGGGCTGAATGTTTTATGGTCTTATGTTCTTCGTGAAATGAATTATCTTTTTTCATATCGTTTGACAATGAATTTTATCATACAATCATCAAATGCCGTAGATACTAAGACTGATTCTCTTGCATTACATTTAAGAGACACCCATGATTCTAAATTGTGCACTGCAAAGTTCGTGTCAGTAATCAGAATGATGGAATTGTCAACGTGAAAATAAGAAGACATCATGACAGAGCAGCCAACTCTTGGTCTCTCTATGCAATCGGCATGATTTCGTAATATGATTGGCATTTCCACCTGCTCAAAACGTGTAACTTGTGGTTTGTTGAGTTAGTGGGTTGGAGGGTGGCGCCCAAATTCTGAAAACATTAATACGGAATCATTAGAAAAATGCTATGATTTCCAAATGGGGCTGGAAATTGTCGATGAATTTAATGGCATGGGAATTCAAAGTAGTTCAGACATTGACAACGTCATATCCACAAAATGGTGGAGAAAATCCCTCTTCACAAAGCGGGGCTTTCAGTATCTACCGCACTTTGATCTGTTGATGCCAACACAGCAGAGACAGTTTGTCACTCTGTCAGCTACTGAGCAGAATATGATGCAGTGATCGCCATCGGGAGAGGAAATTTATCCTCATTCAAACTAAAGACTGGAGAACAATAGCATTGTCAAGATCATAATGTTACGTCACTAAACTGGACATAACCGGTGTGAAGTATGTTTTGATGTCAAACCAAAGCTACAATTCCTCCAAACAAAGTAATGTTCACATATTGGAACTGGAGGTTTTTGTATCAGGATTGTAATTCTTTGGAGAACTCATTATAATCAAATATATTCAGCGCGAATATATAAGTCAAGTTTGTTTTAAGTTTCTAAAGGGATAACCATTCTCTCGTTTTGTCTTTTGTGAATCGTTATTTTATTATGCTCTGTCAATGTTCGTCCTTGACTGTTTGCTCCACTAAATATGTTCAAACTTGAATTATTGTATTGCACGTACTTCATATTGAAACAAGAAATTCAAAAATGTTCTTAAACTTAACTGCTATCTCCATAGAACTTTGCATTATGTCGGATTGTTAAAAATTTCATGACTTATTTGCAATGCCGAGGCACTCAGGATCCGTTTAATATTGGTATTAAGTTATATAAAGGAGGAGTCTTAAAGATTCTGATCTGTATTGGCAGGTTGGGAGCTGAAAGGAGGTTAAAATAAATGAGATGTGATTTCTGCCTAAAGGGCGACCCAGGCATGTCAGATTTGAAAGTTAACAGTTTTTACCGGTTTGCTGGCAAGCTTTGGAACTCTACACCAGAAGAACAATTGCTGTTTGCCTTTGACAAAACTCGTGACTGACTCAGAATTAATTTTAAAACGTGTAAATAAGTATGTGTGATGACTGTATTAAAACAATTCTGCCATGAAAGTGAAATTAGGACAATGATAAGAATGCCTATGATCGTGTTTTATCATGTAGAAGAATGATAAGGTTTAAGTGGTTTTATTCTGATCCAATTCATACGTAGTTCGATTTTTTTCATGTGTAAACCTTTGACATCGATCACAATGTTACGCATTTACTGGGATAAACTTTTATTATTGTGACTACACTAAAATACTAAAAGCCCAGCAAAGGATGTAGGGCTTCAGATATGAGGACGATTCTGCTGGCTTTGGGAACTGCAGAATAAAGACTGGTTACATCTGAACTGGAGCAGTTCCAATATCTTGGTCCGGAGATGTGCGAGAGGTCTTCAGGATCGTTGAAACTATGTTGGCAGGAAGGTGGTAACCTGAGCTACGGATCAGATGGTGGAAGGGACAGTCAACAGCCAGATACAGCTCGCACGGAGTCTGTGAGGAGGGACTAGTACTTGATATGGCAAAGGTGCAGCCAGTGCGATGGGATGATTTGTGTCTATTTTAATGCAAGATGTAATGCAAGAGGAATAAGGGGGATTAACTCATGGCATGGATCAATACTTGGAAATTTTACGTTGCGTAAAAAATGAGGTCTGCAGATGCTGGAGATCACAGCTGCAAATGTGTTGCTGGTCAAAGCACAGCAGGTTAGGCAGCATCTCAGGAATAGAGAATTCGACGTTTCGAGCATAAGCCCTTCATCAGAAATAAGAGAGAGAGAGCCAAGCCGGCTGAGATAAAAGGTAGGGAGGAGGGACTAGGGGGAGGGGCGATGGAGGTGGGATAGGTGGAAGGAGGTCAAGGTGAGGGTGATAGGCCGGAGTGGGGTGGGGGCGGAGAGGTCAGGAAGAGGATTGCAGGTTAGGAGGGCGGTGCTGAGTTGAGGGAACCGACTGAGACAAGGTGGGGGGAGGGGAAATGAGGAAGCTGGAGAAATCTGAATTCATACCTTGTGGTTGGAGGGTTCCCAGGCGGAAGATGAGGCGCTCCTCCTCCAGCCGTCGTGTAGTTGTGTTCTGCCGGTGGAGGAGTCCAAGGACCTGCATGTCCTCGGTGGAGTGGGAGGGGGAGTTAAAGTGTTGAGCCACGGGGTGATTGGGTTGGTTGGTTCGGGCGGCCCAGAGGTGTTCTCTGAAGCGTTCCGCAAGTAAGCGGCCTGTCTCACCAATATAGAGGAGGCCACATCGGGTGCAGCGGATGCAATAGATGATGTGTGTGGAGGTACAGGTGAACTTGTGGCGGATATGGAAGGATCCCTTGGGGCCTTGGAGGGAAGTGAGTGTGGAGGTGTGGGCGCAAGTTTTACATTTCCTGCGGTTGCAGGGGAAGGTGCCGGGGGTGGAGGTTGGGTTGGTGGGGGGTGTGGATCTGACAAGGGAGTCACGAAGGGAGTGGTCCTTGCGGAACGCTGATAGGGGAGGGGAGGGAAATATATCCTTGGTGGTGGGGTCCGTTTGGAGGTGGCGGAAATGGCGGCGGATAATACGTTGTATGCGCAGGTTGGTGGGGTGGTAGGTGAGAACCAGTGGGGTTCTGTTTACGTTGCGGCCATTAAGGAGACTTGGATATCACAGGTAGAGGAAGGGGTGCTGGATATTCCACGGATTAGATTTTTACTGAATAGATTTTATTCTCTACAGTGTGGAAACAGGCCCTTCAGCCCAACAAGTCCATACCACCCCTCCGAAGAATAACACACCCGAAACCATTCCGCTACACTATACGTACCCGGACTAACGCACCTAACACTATTGGCAATTTAGCATGGCCAATTTACCTGATCTGCACATCTTTTAATTGTGGGAGAAAGCCGGAGCACCCGGCGGAAACCCACGCAGTCACAGGAACAATGTGCAAACTCCACACAGAGCTGGGAATCGAACGCAGCTTCCTGGTGCTGCGGGGCAGCAGTGCTAACTATTTAGACACTGTGCCAACCCAAGTAAGGGGGCACGTTGCATGTTTCTAAAGTAATAGCGTGGAGGAGGTAAAAGCGGTGGAGGAACGGCATTGTAAGTCAAGGATGGTATCACAGCTGTATGAAGGGAGAACGTTGAGGAGGGTTTAATGACCGGGTTAGTATGGCTGGACGTCATAAACAGGATAAGAGCAGTCAGCTATTCGGAGTTTTCTACAGGTCCCACAATAACAACAGCGACACGGAAGAACTGATTGGGAGGCAGATTTTGGAAATGTGTGGAAGTAGCAGGGTTATTGTCATGGGTGACTTTAACTTCACTAATATTGATTGTAATCTACTTCGTTCAAATAGATTGAATGGATCAGTTTCTGTCAGTTGTGCCCAGGAAGCGTTCCTGATGCAATATGTAGTTAGTCTGACAAGACAGGAGGTTATATTAGATGTTGGTGTTTGGCGACAAACCATGCCATGTGTCCGATTTCTTGGTGGGAAAGTATATCAGTGATAATGACCACAACTACTTGGCCATTACTACACTTATGGAGAGTGATAGAAGCCGATTGTATGGGAAAGTATTCAATTGTGGGAGGGCTGAATTACAACTCTATTCGGCGGGAACTGGGGCGCCTTAATTGGGAATAGACGGTCTCAGGAAATTTTAAGGTTGTTAAGGAAGCACTTGCTGGTAGTGCTGGATATTTTTGTCCCACTGAGTGAAGAAAGGAATGATATGTCAAAAGAAACTTGGATGATGAGGGATGTGGAACAGTTAGTCACTGAAATAAAGAAGCTAACTTAAGGTTGGAGACTGAAGGATTAGGCAGGGTTTTAGAGGGCTCGAAGATTCCCAGGAAGGAACTGAAGAACTGACTCAGGAAAGCTGGAAAGGGGAATGAAAATGCTTTAGCTGATAGGATTAAGAGAATCTCTTAGGCGTTCTTCACTACTGAAAGGAACAAAAAGAATAGCTGGAGTGTGTGTAGGGCAAATCAAAGTTAGTGGAGGGAATTTCAGCCTGCGATTGGAGGAGTAGGGGAGCTCATTCATGAATTATTTGCTTCAATATTGACTACAAAGACCGACCTTGATGTTTCTGAGGAGAGCGTGAAAAGGACTAATATCCTCGAACAGGTTGTTGTTAGGAAGCAGGATATTTTAAAAATCTTGAAAAAAAAAGTCTCGATAGACTACCTAGGCCACATGGAATATAGGAAAAAGTGAGGACTGCAGATGCTGGAGATCAGAGCGGAAAATGCGTTGCTGGAAAATGACAGCATGTCAGGCAGCATGCAAGGAGCAGGAGAGTCGACGTTTCGGGCATGACAGGTCGACTCTCCTGCTCCTTGGATGCTGCCTGACCAGATGGGATATACACTTGGTTACGACAGAAAGTTAGGGAAGGGATTGTTGCACCTCAGGCAATGACCTTTACGTTCTCACTACATCATGTTCCGTCGTGGGATCCCCTCTGCAAACCACACTGGATCAATGTTGATTTCACCATTTCGCGAATCGCCCATCCGCCCACTTTATTCCAGATCAAACCCTTTGAATCTGTAGTCCCCTCTTGAAATGTCCTAGCTGACCACCTTCCTTACCACTTACCATTACACCCTCCTCAGCGACCTTCCACACTCACCCCACAATCTTCAATTATCTACTGTATTCCCAGCTGCCTTCCTTCCAGTGCCACCACACCCCTTCATTTATCTCTCAGCCTCCTTGCCCCTCTCCCTCATTCCGTTCGTAATGAAGAACCTATGCTGGAAATGTCGACTCCCCTTGCCCTCAGATACTGTCTGACTGACTGTGCCTTTCCAGCATCACATATTTTGACACTGGATTAGTGCCAGATTATTGGAGAATGGCAAATATTATTCCCTCTTCAAAAAACTGAATAGGGATAATCCTGGGAATTTCAGATCAGTCAGCTTTAGGTTAGTGGTGGGCAAAGTATTGGAGAGGATTCTGAGTAACAAGAATTTAGATTAATTTAAAATCCATAATTTGATTAGAGACAATCAGCATGGCTTTGTGAGGCGCAGGTCAGGCCTCACAAACATAATTGAATTATTTCAGGATGTGGTAAAACATATTGATGAATGTAGAGTAGCAGATGTGGTGTCCATTAATTTTAGCAAGGTGTTTAATAAATGTCCTCATGGTAGGCTCGTTCAGAAAGTAAGACGGAATGGGATATATGGGAACCTGTCTGGACAGGGAATTGATTGGCCCATCTAAGACAGAAGGTGATCGTAGATAGAAAGTATTCAGCCTGGAGCTCGGTGACCAAGGGTGTTCCGCAAGGATCTGTTCTGGGACCACGGTTTTTTTTTAACTGTATAAATGACTTGGATAAGGACGTAGAAGGGTGCATGAGCATGTTTGCTTGAACGTTGTTGGATTATTGGATGTTGGGAGGCCTATTGTGAGTTGCAATGCAACATTGACAGGATGCAGAACTGGGGTGATAATTGGCAGCTAAATTCAACTTGAATAAGTGTGAAGTTGTTTGCTTTGGAAGGTCGAATTTGAATAAAGAATGCAAGGTTAAATGCGGGATTCTTGGAAGTTTGCAAGAACAGAAGGACTTTAATGTCCATATTCATTGATATTTCCAATTTGTAACCTATATTGATAGGGTTGTTAAGAAGGCTGATGTTCTGGTGGCTTTCATTAGAAGGGGAATTAAATTTAAGTGCTACGAGGTTATGCTGCAGCTCTATCGAGTTCTGGTTATACCAAAATTGGAATATGACGCTCACTTTTGGTGGGCTTATTTCAGAAAAGTTGTGAAAACTTGACAGAAGGTACAGAGATTTAACAGGATACTGCATGGACTGGTAGCCCTGGCTTATGAAGAGCGAGCTGGGGCATTTCTCATTGCAGTGAAGAAGGATGAGAGATGACTTGATTGTGGAATCCACGATGTTGAACGTTATAATTAGAGTGGATAGGCAGAGACATTTTGTTTCCATGACGTAAATGTCAATCAAGAGAGTTGACAGTACGAACATAATTGGAGAAAGGTTCAGGGGAGATGTCAGACGTAGGATCTTTACTCAGGGAATGGTGAGTGTTTGTAATGCGCTGCCAGCAGTGATTGTAGAGTCAGATACATTCGGGACATGTAAACCACTTCTGGATAGGGACATGGATGCCCCTGGAAGAACGGGATGTAGGTTCATCAGAACATAGGGTATGACATAAGGGCGGCAGAAAATCGAGGACCGTGGGGCCTGTACTGTGATGTACTGTTCTATGTTCTTCATTCTATATTCTATGTTCTATGCTCATGATTATCCCAAAGATCAACAAAATCCTATTCAGTCTTCGATGCTACTGCACCAGTCTATTGAATAGTGCTTTACTGTTCACTTCAATGCATTGTTCTCATTTTATGCCCGTAAGTACTTGCATCCTGGTCATTTCAGTGCCAATAAATTACGAAATTAATCACAGTAAACGGCCATATTCCAGAGTCCAAAAATCACATTTAGTTCCACGACTGAAATTTTTTATGCTTTTGACTCCGATCTTCAGTGCTAGCAGGTATCTTCTCAGACTTCAGCGTTGTTTTTCCTTCACGTTAATGCCATTCTTTAAATCATTGAGCTGAGGATAATTTCTTCGTCAGTCTAAGTCTTTCTTTCATAGAACTGTAGCTTTGCAGTATTTTATGACATAACTCATTAAATGTCTGCCCAATCTGCTCGCTAATTTGGATGGACAGCTGAATTTTAATGCAGACCAAGGCAGCTGCGTCAGTTTAATACCTACACGGGCTGCGCTTACTGGCAAGGAATCAACTTTTCAACATTTTCCATTGCCTGACATGTGGTGATTTTCAGAGTAAATTAAACCACCCCCGGATGTCTAATTATAATGAGAGGGCAACCCTTTGGTTCTTGGGGTAGAGTCTACTTTACTCAGTTACAAACCTACTTCTTAGATATCACGATTAACCAACTTCATATGCTTGCAATTGGCTTTCTTCGCATGAAAACAAAACCTCTAGTCTTCCATTCCCTTCTGCAAGCTAAGTGCTAATATCAAAGATAAATTGTTCACTGATACCTGAAGACTCCATTTCGTTTTCGTCATATTAATTAACTCTGCTCCTTTCACTCGACCAGATCAAGGAAACCTGGCAACCGATTTACTTCTTAATGTGCATCGTGCAGTAGTTATCCATAAAAGATTCTAAGAGCTCATGTTTTGGGTTTTCTTTGTCTGAATTGTTTCAAAAATTAACCCCATTTATCTCCGCGCCAATCTTTGAGTTACGCATTCCAATTCCATGCCATATTGATTCCAAATCAATGTGTTTGTGGCATTGAGTATAAGACCATAAGACGTAGGAGTGGAAGTAAGGCCATTCGGCCCATCGAGTATCCTCCGCCATTCAATCATGGCTGATGGGCATTTCAACTCCACTTACCAGCATTCTCCCCGTAGCCCTTAATGTCTCGTGACATCAAGAGTCTATCAATCACTGCCTTGAAGACATTTAGCGTCCCGGCCTCCATTGCACTCTGTGGCAATGAATTCCAAAGGCCCACCACTCTCTGGCGGAAGAAATGTCTCTGCATTTCTGTTCTGAATTAACCCCCTCTAATTCTAAGGCTATGTCCATGGGTCCTTCTCTCCTCACCTAACAGAAACAAGTTACCAGCGTCCACCCTTTAGAAGCCACGTATTATTTTGTAAGTTTCTATAAAGTCTCCCCTTAATCGTCTAAACTCCAATGAATACAATTCCAGGATCCTCAGCCGTTCCTGTTATGTTAGACCAACCATTCCAGGGATCATCCATGTGAATCTCCGCTTGACACTTTCCAGTGCCTGTATGCCCTTCCAGAGGTGTGGGGACCAAAACCAGAGCTTTATAAAATCTCAGTCGCACAACGGTGCTTTTATATTCCAACCCTCTTGAGGTAAATGACAACATTGCATTCGTTTTCTTAATCACGGATTAACCTTTACAGAATCCTCGACTAGCATTCCCAGATCCCTTTGTACTGTGGATTTAGGAATTGTCTCACCGTTTAGAAAGTAGTCTATGTTTCTATTCTGTTTTCCTAAGTGCAAGACCTCGCATTTGCTCAGGTTAAATTCCATCAGCCATTTCCTGGACCATTCTCCCAAACAGTTTAGATCCTTCTGCAGCCTCCCCACTTCCTCAGAGCTACCTTCCTGCCGGTCTTACTTCGTATCATCAGCAAACATCGCTAGAATGTCCCCAGGCCCTTCATCCAGATCATTAGCATATAATGTGAACAGCTGCGGCCCCAACACTGAACCCTGCAGGACACCGCTTGTCACTGGCTGCCATTCCGATAAAGAACATTTTATCCCAACTCTCTGCCTTCTGTCAGACAGCCAATCCTTAATCCATACCAGTAGCTCACCTGGAGCACCATGGGCCCTTACCTTATTCAGCAGCGTTCCCCCGTGGCACCTTATGAAATGCTTTTTAGAAGTCTAGCTAGACCACATCCACTGGGTGTGAATATATAATTGAGTTAATTCTTAAACATTGACTTATTTTTGATGAAACATTTTTGTTAACTCTAGTTAAACAACTGTGTGATCTCTACTGAATACAGGGTTGTGTGCCATTCACCTCTCTTGATGGGTTTGTCAAGTTTTATACTTAATGAACTATCCGTGTTTGAGCTAAAGCTATCTACATTTATTAGTAATTTGTCTTTTTTGCTGAACTATATTAAAGTACATCTTTCCAAACGAATAGGAGTTACACTTCATTATTCTTAGCTGAGATCCTCAAACAATTGCAAATGAATTAATTCAGCCTTTCTTGACAAACGTTTAAGATGCAACAAACTCCTGAACAGAATTGATATCGAGTTTCACTTGGCCAAATGATCTGAACCAACGCACAATGGCCAAAAGGAATCGGTAATATAACCAATTCAAATAGACGAAAATATTTTTAAAAAGCGTTTTATGTGGATCTGCGTGTGTGATGGAGGCTGTGATAATCGAATTAAAAAAGAGGTTTTCAAGAATCAAAAAAGGCTAAAAAAAGTTGAACTTAGACAGAAGAAAGGTGGAATGTAACAGCCAAATTACGCTTGCAGGGAGTTAGCACTGCAACCAAAGTTTATCTTTGCTTTCTCTCCATATAAACTGCCAGACCTGCTGAGGGTTGCGAGCAATTTTTGTTTGCATTTTGATTTCCAGTATATCTCTATCCACTGTGTCGAGACTCCTCGCTATTTCGAATTAATCTCTTGAATCTCCTTTCAATCTTTTCTTCTCCGAAGATGCTACCTCTTGCAACTGCAATATTATGCAACGATACGGGGTGAACTCTCCTTCTTAATTTAAAGCCAGTATCACAGAAAAGGTTTTTCCCGTGCAGTAATCTGCAAAAACTTCGAGTGGCCGAGAACTGCATAAAGTTAACAACTTTATGTTGTGGTTCAGTTCGCCGAGCTGGGAATTTGTTTTGCAGACGTTTCGTCCTCTCTTTAGGTGACAGCCTCAGTCTTTGGGAGCTTCCTGTGAAGCGCATCTGTGATGTTTCCTCCTGCATTTATAGTGGTTTGTCTCTGCGGCTTCCGGTTGTCAGTTCCAGCTGTCCGCTGCAGTGGCCGGTATATTGGGTCCAGGTCGATGTGCTTATTGATTGAATCTGTCGCGGACACTGCAGCGGATAGCTGGAACGGGCAACCGGAAGCGGCAGAGACAATCCACTATAAATGCAGGAGGAAACATCACAGATTCGCTTCAGAGGCAGCTCCCAAGCACTGAGGCTGTCACCCAGACAGAGGACGAAACGTCTGCAACACAAATTCCCAGCTCAGAGAACAGAACCACAACAATGAGCACCCGAGCTACAAATCTTCTCTCAAACTTTGAACAACTTTATTTTTTAAATACGATACAGAGAATAATTAACTCACTGATATTCACAATTTATTTCTCTAAATATTCTCAGTTGCCCGTTATTCAGCAAAGTCACGTTGACAGGGATAGAGATTTAAAGGGAAGGTAGTGATCGATAAAGTTTGAAAATGTCAAAACTCTGCCACATTTTGATGGGAAAGATGTTGAAGCTTTCTTGATTTCATGCAGAAAATTGGCTAGGCAGATGAGGTGGTCGGAAAGTTCATGGGTAATGCTCGTTCAGACTAAATTGTTAGACAGAGCTCGTGAGGTATTCGGCGTACTGTCAGAGGAGGAGTCAAGAGATTATGGAGAGGTTAACCTGGCTATTGTAAGTGCCTATGAATTGGTACCAGAAGCATATAGGCAGTGGTTCTGAATCATGGAGAACAAACCAGGTCATACTTACGTTGAGATCAAAAGAATTAAACATAGTCAATTTGATCGATGGGTGCGTGCTTTGAAAATTGATACGATATTTGAGGCTCGAAGAGTGATTATTCTGCTGGAGGAGTTTAAAAAATCACTTCCAGAGATAATAAGAATGCATGTAGAGGAAAGAGATTTGAGGATGTGAGCAGGGCGGCAGAATTACCAGATGAGTACATCCTGGTGCATAAGACAAGCTTCCGGCCAGAATTGTGACAGGTGAGAGATACAAGTTGGGAGATAGGGGAGCTTCTACAGTACTAAACCAAGAGTAGAGAAGACGGTTAAGAATTTACAAGAGGATAAAAAAGAAGGGCAAGTCGGTGGTAAAGAAAAGACGTAAAAGACCTCAGGTGTTTTCACTGTAATGGAGTAGATCACAGAACGTTACAGCGCCGATGGTTTCAGAAGTATACTTCAAAAGATGTTTTCACTGCCAGAAGGTGGGACATGAAAAGTCACAGTGCTGGTCGTTAAAGGAAGGCGCTTTGGGGAAAAGATTTGTTAAAAGAAGCAAAGTCAGTGGCATTAATGAAGGTAGGAAAGGATATCCCAAGAAGAGCCGAGGAGCTATATGAGAGTTATAGCCTAGGTAGGGCTGGGTATTGAAATAGAACCTGACCTCTACAAAGAATTCGCCTCTGTGAGTAAAATTTACTCAGAAAGAACAGTGGGGGGTGGGGATTTGAGAAGGACAAGAAGTTATAGTTTTGAGAGATACAGGAACTAATTAGTCGCTGATAATAAGGGATGAGCGAATATGAACTCTTTCTGATCTGTTACCAGTGATTGTGATATTGTATGAGACAGATGGGCAGAAATAGAGCGTTTCCCACCTTGGATCAGGTTGGACGGCCAACTTAAGACTGGGGAAGTGACCGTGGAAGTGATTTACAGAGTGTCAGTTCCAGGAATTCAGTTTGTTCTTGCGATTGATTTTGTTTGATCGAAGATGGAAGTGACACCCCTTGTTGTAAAGAAACCCAAGAAAGACAAAAAGAAACTGAGAACTTAAAACCGAAATACCCTGGAATTTTCCCAGCTTGTGTGGTAACCAGATCCCACTATCAGAATTCACAGCACGAAGTGAAAAGTAAAGATAAAAATGAAGGAGTTGAGGTTCAGTAATCGGATACATTGTTTGATATAATGGTGCGAGAAACGCCTGAACAGGCAGAGGGTCATACAGAAGCTTTTAGTCCTGAAAAGCTAAGAGTTTTACAACAGCAAGACATGATGATAAAAAATATGTATGTGGATGTGTACTCTGAAAAGGAGGGAGAGAATATTCTGGAGGGTTATTATCTGAAAGATAGAATCCTCAGACGGAAATGAAGACGACGTCACTTGAGTGCAGAGGAGAAAAGGACGGAAGTGCACCACATTGTATTGTTTGTAGCATACAGGGAGGACATATTCCAGGTAGTACATGAACTACCTGTCAGAGCTCACCAAAGGGTATGAAACAGTTAGGCTAAGGTACAGAAACTTTTTAATGACCTAAAACGCACAAGAATGTGGTTAACTTTTGCCGTACATGCCATACATGCCAAATGTTAGGTAAACCAATGGTGGTAATAAAACCAGTAGCTTTGTTTCCAAATCCCGCATGAAGAACCTTTCACGCTTTATATTTGATTGTGTAGGTACCCCCCACCCCCCGCCCACCCCTCACGACATCAAAAACGTAGACCCAGTACTTTTTAACCTTAAGGGATGTGCCTACCAGGTTTCCAGAGGAATTGCGTTCTGGACTATCAATGTAAAAAAGGGGATTAGACGTTTTCCCCGCACAGTATGCTCTACCCAGAGAGATTCAGTCGGACTAAGGATCAAATTTTACTGCTAGGCTATTTAAGGAGGTTATGGATTGCTAAAGTATACAGCACTTTAAATTCAGTGCGAATCATCCTGAAGCCCAGGGAGCTTTAGAAAGGTGGCATCAGACTTTGACGACTATATTGAGGGCGTACTGTCAGGATTAGCCGATTGATTGGCATAATGATATTCCATTTGTATTGTTTGCCATTAGAGATGCCCGAAACGAATCTACTCAATTTACTCGCTTGAATCAATATTCGGTCATGAAATGAGAGGCCCATTTAATTTAATTAAAGAAAATTGACAGGACCAAAGTCAGAGATCTAACACTTACATTATTTATCAGAGGTGAAGGAGAGAGTAAATCGAATAGGCGAGTTAGCTAGACAGCACCTAAAGAAGACGCAGTATAGAATGAAGCTGATGGCAGATATAAGTTCCGAAACTCGGATGTTTTCCCAAGGCGACAACTAGTTAGTACTGATACCAATGATAGGAGATATTTTCACATCAAAGTTTAGTGGACCTTATCAAATTCAGAAAAAGACCAGTTTGATGAACCACTTAGTGAAGATGTTCGATAGAAACAGAAGTATTGGGTATGTCATGTGAACATGTCAAAGCCATATTACACTAGAGAGAAAGAACTGGAGAAACAGGTGTTAGTTTCTACCCTGCAGTGTTAGGAATCAAATCCAGAGAATATGGATTTCGAGGCGCCTCAAATAGAATAAAAAATGGGAAGAGTCTTTGAGTAGTGGGATAGATTTGTAAGCTATCTGTCTCAGGAGCAAACAACAGTCTTGAAAGATTTGTTACTACAGTACAAGGACATGTGTAAGGATCAGATAGGAAGGACTAACGTCAATGTATTTGAAGTAGACTTGGGAATACGGTTCCGATAGAAATCAAACTTAAAATTTACAAAACAAAACCTCTTATCATAAAACCAGACAGCTTTAGGTCATTGTCTTCGGATTTCCTGTCTCTTCTTTTCTCCTCCTTAAGAATTTCTGCGTCACAGGTTAATGATCGAAAAGGTACTTTTCAGAGAGAGATATTTTCAAGCAGTATGATTACAAGCTGGGCCGTGGAAATTCTCCTGTCAGCTGTTCAATTTTACCTGGTCTTAAACTCTAGAGGATCGTATTGTGTCATTGGCTTTTAAGATTGTCAGTATACTCAATTCAAACTTGAATGTAGTTTGATATGCTTCGAGTAAAATGTAATCTCATTGGCCGTTTTCGACTTTTTTTTGTCTCGAGACCATTCAGCGAGTACTGTTTATTTTTAGTCAAAATGCTACTTTGTAAATTCTACAACACTGATGAACTTGCCACGTCGTTCACTCTCTTAATGGTGCACCCACATCTTCACAACAATAGCTACAGAATTGTAGTTGCCCAGCGTGCAACCTTCCTGATGAATCAGTTCTGCACCCTGTCCAATGCCTCCATACACACTGGGAGTATAGTGACCAGAATTGCACGTAATATTTCAATTGAATTTGAACCAGAATCTTATTCAAGCTCGTCTCATTTACTTATTGTCCCTATTGTGTCAGAAGTAAGCATCTCACATGCGTTATTAAAATCATGCTAAACGTAAGCATTCAGTGAATGAAATAATAGTCGTCACTCTAAGCAACTGAGCACTTGTTTAGTTCACCAAAAATTCAGTTGTGATGCATTGCATTCATTTTCATTTGGATTTTTGACATTTCCAAAAATCCTGATGGTGTCTCCGGAAAATTCAAATGCCCAGCATTAACTTCCCTTTTCTCGCAGCTGAAGGCAACTCCATCTCCAACTTGTCTGCCACTTCTATCAGCTTTGTAAAAGTTTCTGACTGCTTGCTGAGACAAACCAATCCCAAACAAATCCTGAACTGGGACAACTGACCACTTCCCTGCCATTGATTAGAGTAGCCATTTTCAGGCATATGAGCATCTCTGTCTTTGTGACACTTCTTGTAAAAAGACAAGGACAGAATAACCTTGTTAAAAGGGAAGCAACATCACAATTTGCACTATTTGTATGGAGGGATGCACTAAATGGATCCCTCAAATTCACTTCGCTTGAATTAGTTTATGGGCGTGAGATGAAAAATGTCACTGACATGAATGATAGAGAAATTGGGCACTCACATATTTGGATGTTGATTAATATTTTTTGGGAAGATTAAATAAAGTAGTTGAGTTGGCTTGGTAACATTTAAAACAATGACAGGATGGGATGAAGCAGAAAACAGACAAGAAATAAAATTTCACAGTTCAGCTAATGGAAATAAAGTGTTGATATTAATTCCGCCAATACGTCAATCTTTAGAAACAAGGTTTACTGGCACTCTTTATTGCGAAGTTGGTGAGAATAATAGTTGTTCGAAAATAATGTTTCGTTCCCTTTAGGAGAGGAAGTGCTCTTCTGAGCTTAAGGTGCAGCAAACTTTGGCAGCACTGGGAGCAGATGGACGAGAGACTTTTACAAAATGGAAGCATGTAACAATTGGCTATGAATGGATGCCTGAGTTTTAGTTGTTGTTTTGACAACAGTTCAAATCTGTCCAATTGATTGAAGTCCAACTTTCAGACCTTCAAAGACATTCGAATGTAAAATCTGATGATGCAGGAATTGACTGAAAACAGTCCTCCAATACGAACTTCAGCTGTTATCCAGGGTATAAAAGGGAGTGTTTTTGAAAGTCAGAGAAGAACAACTGCGACCGAAAGAGAACCAACAGCCCTGAACAGTTCTGACAGGAATTTCAGAAAGCACACTCCATTTAACATACCTAGGATTTTCATACAATGATACCAGAAATTTGAAAAGAAAACCCAGGCTGAAATAGAAGAATCAGATGAACTGAAGGAAGCAGCAGATTTGGAAATGGAAAAGAAGATGGAATAAGGGACTCATTGGACTTTGAGAAACTGCGTTAATTTAACACTTGTAAATTGCTTTATCTGAGTAGCATTTTAATCGACTAAGGATGAGATAGTAATTGGATAATAGAAAGGATTGGCTCACAATTATTTTTAGAGTTCGGATTATTTTCTTTAAACAGTGGAAAGAAGGAGTTTTCTTTCAATCTGTAGCACCTTTAACAGATTACAAGATGAGGCGGGCTTCTCCACGCGTGTTAATCAGTGGAGTGGGGGTTCGAACTCGGAACGAGATGGGAGGTGTTGAATGATGTAATAAGAACGTCAGATAGACAGAAAACCACAGATGTGTCATGTGCATATGCTCATAAATTGTTTTACCAAGGAAGGAAAGTAAAAGGTGATTATAATTCTTTTTGCAAAATAGAAGAACCATATTTGGATAATTCTAAATTGGACAGTTCTCCAATTGAATAAGACAATGAGGAAGTTCTCAAAATTTAGAAATTTCTGACTCAAAATTACTTTCTCACCTTCCAAAGGTAAAGTGAAACAACCTGAAAGATTAGTTGCAGTCAGATGGACAGATATATTGGAATAAGCACGTAAGAAAAAACAACTAATTATTCATGACATTGATATGCGAAATATAGTTTGACTTAAGCAAATTTTTTATGAATTTAACTTTCGAAATTTGACACAGGTTCAAAAAGAAATTAAATGAGTACTCAAAACCCCAACAATCGAACTGTGTTACAACACCTGAGCTCACCATTCACAGCAATACGAAAAAAAAATCCAATGATTAGATATGGACTATATGAGGTATCCTGCTCTCTCTCTCCATCATAGCTTCATCCAACCTCTCCCTATAAGACAGACATTGAGACATGGCTGCATTTTTGTAAATGTCTTCTGCACTCTTTCTAGTTTAAGAACATTTCCCCCTTGAGCAAGTACTGCAAGTGTGGCCTCACCACCATCCTGTAGAACTGAAACATGACTTCGCAATTTCTGCACTCTGTGTACTGACTGATGAAGGTTAGTTTGTCAAAGCCTCCTTCACTGCCATGTTTACCAGTGACTCCACTTTCAGAGAACTACGCACCTGAAGTCCAGGGTCCATCTTCTCCCCTACATTCCGTACATCCCCACCATTCACCACGAAATTCCTACCTTAATTTGACTTTCCAAAATGTAAGACCTCTTATTTATATATATTAAACTCCATTTGTCGTTTCCTGGTGCACTTCTCCAGTTGATCAATGCCCTGCTTAAATTACTGGCAAAATTACACAATGTTAACGATACCATTTTTGTTTTGGTGCCAGCTGCAACTTTACTGATCATGCTTCAGATATTCTAATCGAAATCATTGAAGTAGATAACAAGCAGCAATGTGTCCAGCACCGACCCGTGAGCACCCCACTAGCTGAAAGCCTCCAGTCTGACAAACATCCTTCAGTATTACGCACTGCTTCCTACCAATAAACCAATTGTGTATACAATTTACCAACACTCTCGGATGCCATGCAATCTTAGCTTCCGGAGCAGTATAACATGTGGAATCTTGCCAAAGGCCTAACTGAAATTCATATACACTGCATTTACTGCCCTTCCTTCATCAAGCTTCCTGGTCACTTCATCGAAGAACTCAGACGAGTTTTTAAGGCATTATTACACATATGAAAGACTGTATTGACTAGTTGGGACAAGTAACTTATATTTCTGATTGGGCTTACTCTGTGATACTGACAGAATGCTTTGGGTTATCGCTAAACCAATGTAAGACAGCATTTGAAAGTAATGCCATTCAACATGAAAAATGAAACAGCTTAATTTCACATATTAGGAATGATACATTTCTGGTGACTTTCAGTCAGAGATGGAAGGAATACTTGCTACATCTTTGCAATTTTCGATTGACATCGGGACGGAGGCTTTGTGGCTTGCTTGCGTCGAGTGAACTAATAAAATCCCAAGCCACATTTTGGATCCAAATCATTGGACCTGAACAGATGGTCACAAAGGATGTGCAAACAATGACGATGAAGCAGACAGCAGCAATTCAACTCTTTGGAATTGGGTCATCTTATCGAAATGTATACTGAACATTATCTCTGTGGTTTGTCACTAAATGACTTATTTAAGAAGTACAGAAAATTTCAGAGGACTTTGGGCTGTCATTAGGCAACCTGGAATCTGTGTTATTCATTAGCCCAGTGTTAGCCACGATTCATTATGCTAGTCTATTCAAAGTGACTTCCAATATGTGTGATGCGGGTATCTGTACTGCACTCTTCTAAGAAGACAACAGGAAAATAGAAAGATTTAGTGACTAATTTTCCAGAAAAGTGGATCCTCATCAACAGAAGTATTCCAAGAGTGGGAAGGAAACCTTCAGATTTGTGATGGTGTTATGATATTTTAACGTTTTTACCGACAGTATTGCGTCTGAGACTATTGTATATACTGAGTATAATGCACTCAAATTTTTTTTGGAAATGTTTAATGAAAAAAAATCGACGCTGCTTAAGGGAATGTGTTGTTGAATGCAATCAATCTGAAAGTTACACAGGTGGCAAGTTGCAAAAAATGTGATTGTTGACTTGTTGTTGCGACTTTTATGAAGAACTTTGATGGAAGAGGCACACTGGTTGCCATTATAGTTTCAATCCCAGCTTTGGGAAACTGCCTGTTTGGATTTTGCACATTCTCCGTCTGTCGATCATGGTTTTGTCCGGGTGCACAGATTTCCTCCTACACTTCAAAGATATTCAGGTGAAGTAGATCGAAAGTGGTATCTTGATTGTGCTGATTAGGTCGGGTGGCAATAGGTAATGCAAGTTTACAAGAATTAAGTGGGTCTGGATGAGATACTCTTCAGAATATTGGTGTAGACTCGATGCGTTGAATGACCTGTTTCTCTACTGGAGCGATTCTTTCATGTCAGTTGAAGGTACCATCTGCACATAAGCCGCAACATCGATTACATTTTCCCAGACTTCATTCGCTCAGTTCATCACGAATTTGACGTGCAGCAGTTAGAAATAATCCAACTACTTGTCTTGTGAAATTAATCCAACTATTTATCTATGGTATAGTACAACAGGTAATGGCAAAGAAAATTTCTTCAACCGTTCAATTGAACATTTAATTTTAAAGAAGGCAGCACATTCCAATGTGTAGCAGAACAGAAATGAGGTCGACACTCTCTAATTTTGATCTAGTTGCTGAGTTGTCATTTTTGAGTGAGAAAAAAATACGAAAACGACAGATGGGAGGAATGGTCTTGAGTGAGGAGATAATTGTTGGTGGAATGTGTATTGGATTTTCCTTTTATTGATACATGACCAATATGAGAAGAAATGTTTAGTTACTGAATATTTCAAATTCAATGTTGGATGTGAATATATTTTATCAAAATACTGTCTACACCAAATGTGGTAATCTGTTTGCTCATTTTATTTTTGGCAAACAGAAACGAACAATGTTGTTGTCTAATCATTCCCATGGAGATTTCACAATGAATATATTAGAGGCTGTTAGCAAGGATAGTTTACAACAGAGTGAGATTGCTTCCAGCGTGAAGTGATAGCTAATTAGTACTAATAATGATCTATGCATTTCTCAATGTTGATAAAATATTCTATACCGTCCTTGCTATCATTGGTGTCCCTGTTAAGTGTTAAATATTGATGATTTTTAAAAGTGTGCGTCGAACCACAACATGTTGCCTGGCAGACACAGGCTCTCTGAAGTGTAAAATGTATTCAGTTGTCAAAACTTATGTGATTTTGGACCAGCCGTCAGAAGGAGAGTTCATCAGAGTTTGAGTATGCTCTCACTCGCTGTAGGTTACTGACCAGAGAGCCATTTTGGAATTTACTGATGAGTGAAAGTTTGAGTAGAGATTAACGGTACGGCATAAGCGAGAGCGTAGGCCATTATAAACGTGGTGATATTCTGAACTAAGGGACCATATCAGCATGGCGTCATACTTGGTGGAGAAAGTTTACATGACATTATCTCAATAACTCTTCTGATTGCTGAAGTAATCCTGATATAATGATAGGAGAAACCTTTTTTGTAGAATTCCACGAAGCATAGTCAACGTGCAGTGGAAAACTCCAGTGAACATATATTTCTTGGAAGGTCTACCACTGTTAAATTTTACTGAGTACATCTCACGAAATGCAGATAATTAATTTGACCTAATTGTAATTTTTGCGTGATTTTTTTTTCTCTCCTCAGTTCATGCGTTTGTCTCGGAGTAAAAGTAATTGTAAAGGGGGAAAGTATTGCTCTGCTTGGTCATTCTTTTATCAAAGAATGTGCAAACTGAAATATCTTTGTATTTTTCTGTTTTCTGTCGAATTGTTTAAGCAGATTAGAAAAAATAACAACTCATAGTTTCCAATTAAAGGATCTGAAGTCGCCATAAATGCAACTGCAAAGCTATCCCCGCATTACAGAGAAAGAACGAGCGATGGTTGAAACACAGCTGTGACGCCAGATTCATTGTGTCATACCTGCAACAATTTGGCCTGATAGTAGCATTCTGGTATTGACAAAGTCCACTCGTGTTCTTACTGCGTAGCAGCAATGTGCGAAAACTAGTTTCATTACTTGTTAAAATGTTTTGAAAGACTTTACATTTTTAGTCGAACTTTGGACAGATTGAACACGTTTGCGGGTCAAGAATAATTGTCTGAAATCTCACTGACATATGATGACACTGACGTCGTCTGATCATACAGGATGTTTTCGAAGCACCATAACTCAGCATCACATTTTCTGAGTGCACATATGTCTCGAGCCTTAATTATAAGCTTGATGATAAGGTCAATCGTATACAGCATGGCACAACTTCGTTTGAAAGGTGCATACAAATCCATTGGGGATTTTAAGAATCCTAAAATGATTGAAAAATTGTGAACCTTTATTTTTAAAGATACAACTGCTCCATGGAAGCAATTGTGGTGAACAATCCAAAGAGATTGTCTGCTGACCAATTATCTGACATATGACTACTATGGCCAGTTCACGACTTGCCATGTCAGCTGAAATCCCTCAGTTGGGCAAATTTTTAAGAAAAGTATCTTCATTCACTTGTTCCGGTGAAGCAACGGTTTGAAATTATCTAGAATGTGTGACGATTTACGCTCATAAGCAGCTTACCTTTGAAAGTGCTTGAATGAAGGCGCTCTAGTTTGCACTGCTGGTGAACTATGTGTACAATGTTGGACATGCTGTATGCAGAAAGGCAGAATACAAAGATGCAACGTTTCCAAAACCAAATAATTCTTGACAGTTATTCATTGTATGTTTAATTACAACAACGTCATTAGCGTTCAGTCCAGTTTAAAAGTTGAACAATGCGTTATTTCATAGTCAATACTGACTGCTGAGTTTCAATGACAATGTCTCCACCATCAATACTACACACGCTGTTTCTTTTTGATTTGATATTTCTTACGAAGTGAAAATGAGAAGTTTCTGAAACGCATCTGCTTGCTTTCTCTTGGCGATAACTACGGAAGGAGTGACATTATCTCCAAGAAAATCTAAAATAAGGTCATGCATTTATAAAGCTGCGACATAGCAATTCGTGCAAAGGAATAGTGTTGCTGTCCCATTGATTATTAACTCAAGTCAACAGTGAGAATTTATTGGTCAGGAATTTTTACTTCTATTATGGCCATTATGCAGTGCAATTATGTGGCCGTGGGTACTTCATTGCAGAATTGTATGACTTGATTTTTAATTAAGTAGAAGTTTGTAACAATGGTTCACGGTTTTTTTTAAATGTATGTTCCCCTGCTTGGGAGGGGAGTGGCGGAGTGGACTCGATTGGCCGAATGGCCTTACTTCCACTCATATGTCTTATGGTCTTATGGTCTCAGTCTGTCCTCTGCATTCTGAAGTATGCCCCAGGGAAATAAAAACACATATCATGAAAATTGTGTTCAATAAATGTAAGTATACATAAAGCCGAAAATTAATTACTTGTAATACAAAAAAAAGTATGAACATAGCAAATAATTAAATTAGCAAAATTTCTCTAAAGGCATCAATTCTTCTCAATTTTGAGCCAGCTTTAATTTAATCGAATGTTTCAGTTATTTTGTGGAATTCTTTATCTGACTGGGATTACTACAAAATCGAAGCTGCCAACAATTTGGAAACTAGTACAATTTCTTGACCCATGTGTGTTGTCTGAAAACTTTTTTAAAAGACGCTGAGTCATCACTAATCCTGGCAGAAAAACAATTTGCTTAATTATTTTCCAATCAAAAATCTTATTTAACGATTGAACAATCATTTCAACTTGTGATGCCTTCTGCGTTAAAGACAAGAATAACGTTCTCTGTATTTTAGTTGTTAAGTGATGTTCTGTTTGTTACAAATGAACAGATTAGTTTTCCCGATGTTTCCTGTCGAATTTCTGTTTGTGGTGACAATGCTGCTTTGGCTAAATTTTCATTTTTGTTTGATAGTTAAACTGAGATGGGTCGCAAAGGCGCTCATGTCTTTATTGTTCCTGTTTACCAACTGTATTCTGCCGCATACCTCTCACCACAAATCTCCTTTTCAGAATCTGATTTCTAAACATTGCATGTTTTTGCCCTGATCCTACAAAGATCACCAGCTATTCACAAATACCTTAACTATAGCAAAGTGTTCGATTGTCCTCCACATTGCTTAACATGATGTATGACCATTCGCATGCTATTGCTGAAGTTCCCGCTTTAACTTCAGCCTCATCACGAGAACTATCATTACATTGTCTACTAAAATATCGGCCACATCCAGGTAGAATGTGCACCAATCATGTATTCTTTTCCGCTTTCCCACTTCTTCATTGGCATTGGCACTGAAGCCCATTCTTTCGTTATGACAAGCTTCTGCAACCACCGTGCAAACTTTAAGTCCTATCCTCAAAACGTACTCCATCTATTTACCACGAGATAAAATATGTCTTCTAACTCAAAAGATAATTCCATGGATTTACTATTGATTAGTAACTATAATCTGCCCTTATAAAACAATACTCGGAGGTATGGAAAACGACAATGATTTGACTGGATGAACACTTCGCTGAATCACTCAGTCGAGATTGCAAGATTGACTTTGAGTGCCCCTCAATTGTCACTTTATAAGCGCACAGTTTCAACATTTTTTCTGATTGTCTCTTAAACTCTTCCAATAAAGAGTCATTATGATGATAATTTCATGATTTATAAAAATGACCATCCCCTAACAGATTATACAATGAGGACTTTAATATTCTTGGACAGTCAGCATAATCGAAAATGGCGACACTGGAGTGACATTGGATTGTGGACTGGTCCTTCTGTTGGGAGATTCGGTGTGGCACCGATTTCAGGCTTGGTCACACCTCTCCAATTCATCCCCGTTCCACACTACTTAAACAGTTAAGAGACGTATTCGTCTCCTTTTCATTTCTGCTAATTCCGATCAGGTATTCTGCTCTGGAAAGTTCCATTTCAATCAGGTTTAGTGCACACAGAAGGAAATGTCTTTTATCTTTTAGCTAATTCCAAGTCAGGAAGCAGAAATAGAGCCATAGAGCATTTCAACGTGGAGACATGCCTTTCGGTTAATTTTGTTCATGCCGAACAGATACCCTAAATTAATCTCGTCCTATTTTATAGTCTTTGTACCATATCCCTCGGAACTATTTCTATTCATGTACCCATCAGATGCCTTGTAAATGTTGTAATTGCAACAGACTCCACTGCTTTTTCCGGCAACTCATTCTATCCAAGTGCAACCCTATTCATGACATCTATGCCCCTCATGATTTTATAAACCGCGATGATGTCACCTCTCAGCCTGAAACACTCCAAGGAAAATCGACGCCATATTTTCAGCCTCGCCTTATAGTTGAAACCCGCCAAATCTGGCAACATTCTTATAAATGTTTTCAAAACATCCTCCTTATTGCAGAACTGAATGAACAATATAAATGTGTTTGAACCCATGTTCTGTACAACTGTGACATGCACTCTCAATTACTTTCCTCATTCCACTGGCCAATAAAGGTAAGCATAGAAATTAGGTTTGGTTTGGTGTGATTAAATTAATTACTGTAAAATATACTGAAATACAGGGAGATACAATGTGTGCTATTCTGGCTGATCATTCCATGTGTAGATATATTAGGTTATTAGAGCAAAAGAGAGAATATTTTGTTACAGCTAAAGAAAAGCTGTAGAGAGAGGTTAACTTTCATATTTGAAAGTCTGTTCAAAAGTCTGATACGATGTGGAAGAAGCTGCATTTTAAGCCGTGTGTGTTTGTTTTCTAACTTTTGTAACGTCTTCCCGAAAGAAGAGGACAGAAGCAGACATAAGGTGTGAGTGAGTGGTCTGTGGTTATATTCGCTGTTTTCCCGAAGCAGCCATAAGTGTCGACTGAATCTGTGGGTGGACGACTGATTTGCATTATGGACTGGGCTGTGCTCAGAACTCGTTGTAATTTTCACGGTGTTGCAGCCAACAGTTGTCATACTAAGCTGTGATACAACCCAGATGAGTCTCCAAACTTGCGGAGATGGAAATTCTGCGAGGATCCTAATGGGTACGTTTCTTATTCTGGTCTGAATCTGTTCCTTTGAAGTCCAATTGTTAAATGGTATCAAACTGGCCGAGGCTCTGGTCCATGGTTCTTGAGCATGCCATTGGCACATTGAGAGGTCATGCTGCACAGACTGACAAAGTTGATATATGATTGAAATTTTCAGTGAGTTTCCTGAAAATCCTCACTCTATGTAATCTTTACAATTTTTAAGGTGTAGCTATTGGCTGCTTTATTTTGTTCATCACCATGTTCTACTTTATTCATTTTCCCTATATTCATAGAATCACTAGTGTTGAAACAAGTCCACTCCGAAGAGCAACCCACATGGACCCATTCAACTTCCCTATAATTCTACACGTAACCTAACCATTGTACATAACTTACACATCCCTGAACACGATAGGGAATGTTATATGGGCGATTCACCTAAACTGCACAACTTTGGGATTATGTTGTAAGGAGGTGTAAACAAAAAACGGGTAAAGAGCGCTGGAGTTGCGATTGCAGGCATAGGATATAGAACATGGAACAGTACAGGTCCTTCAACTCACGGTGTTTTGTCTAGTTTTTACAAAATCTAATATGATCCCATCCTACACATCACTCACATTGCTGTCGTCAACATAGTTGTCCTGCAGTGGTTTAAATTTTCCTAAAGACACTGAGTCTACTACCACCGCTGGCAGAACAGTCGACGCACACACTGCCCTCTGCATAAAGAATCTACCTCTCACATTTCCTTCATTCCATCCTCCAGGAACCCCAAAATTATGATACTTCGTGGTACCCATTTCTGCCCTGTGGAAAAGTCTCTGGCTATGGACTATGCCTCTCATTTGCTCATCTCTCAGCGGAGCAGGTAAGGGCTGTTAGGCCGTGTCTGTTTGTAGACGCTGTTACGTTTGTTTAACGGTTTAAATTTAAAAGTTTTTTTAAAACAGCGCGGAGCGGACCCGGAAACTGGTGTAGCACAAGCTTACCTGGGTAGTATTTTTTCCTATAAAGGGGCGCCATAAAAGATGCAAAGAGCACATATTTTGGGTTTTCTTTGTCTGAATCCATACAGACGTTTATTGCTCTTATCTTATGCAAGAACACTCATTTCTCACACACGAATCTCTGATATATGAATTCAACATCGGTACCATATTTACTCCAGGTCAATTTGTTGTGGCAATGGACATATAACGGAGTTAATTCATGAACATTGACTTACTTTCGACGAAATGTTTATGTTAAGAGAAATTAGGCGGTCAGGCGATCTCTTCTGAATCGAGGGTTGAGTGGCTTTCACGTTTTATACTTCAAGAAGTGTCTGCGTTTGACTTAATGCTACTTACATTTATTAAAACCAATGCGTCTATTGTTGAACTATAATAAAGTATACCTTTTCAAATGAATAAGAGTTCTGCTTAATTAGTTTTTGGCTGAGATCCTCAAAAACTTGCAGGTGAATTCATTCATTCTTTCTTGGCAAAGCTTTTAAAATGCTACAAGCTGTTGTATGGAACAGTTATAATGCTCAACTTGCCAAGCGATTTAAAAAAAAACACACAATGACCAAATGAAATTGATGATATACGCAATTTAAAACGACAAAAACATTTTAAAATAACATTTGATTTGGCTCTGCGAATGTGATGGAGGCTGTTACAATCGACGTTTTAAAAAATCAATTATCAGAAAACCTAAAATGTGGGACTAATTCAGAAGGAATGTGGAAGAGCAACAGTCAAATTATTCTTGCAGGGCGTTAGCACTACAACCAAATCTTTAACTCTGCTTTCTTTCCATAAAAGCTGCCACAAATTGCAGAAAAGCCTGCTGGAACAGTCTATTTTTAAGGTACACCAGTAGCTGAAATTCTAAAAGCCTTCTTAAAAAAACGAAAAGTATATTTGAGGAGGAGATTAATCTGGTGCAACAGAAACCATTATCTCAATGGAAAGCTCCCAAAGGATGCAAAGACAGAGACACAAAGATTAATAAAAAGAGTAATTGGAATATTTAGTGCCAAGCATAAAGGAACTTATGACGTTAAGAAAAAACGTTGAAAAATTGTGAAGAAAAACTTGAGCAACTAATTACATCTGGTCTCATTAAAAATTTGTTCAGTCATGGAAACTGCATCTAAAGTTACCTTGCAGATATTACCTGTCTCTCTGAAATTATTTACAATAATGATCAAATTCTTTAAATTATCACAAATATAGATTTCATCGTAATTACAAAGCATAAGAAAACTTGCCGTGCATATCGTGTCTAAAAAGAATATTAAAGGTAGTTTACCACAGGGTAAAGCCGAAGTGATAAGTAAACCTACTCTGCTATTTCCACTGCAATTAAGTAGGCTTCAAGAAGTCGCAGTGTTGCCTTTTTAGAGAAAAAAAGAACAGGAAATACGGATGTGGAAAAATAGGATAAATCAGTGAGTTTTGTTGAAGTAACAAAGGAAATTACAGAGGAAACTGAACCAAAATATGCAAATTGTTCAGGGGTTGATTGGGGAGAAAGTGGCAAATGTCCTCAAAGATTTGAATTGTGATGATGATGTTTACTCGTGTATGCCAGGAGAAGAAGGTGAAGAACTGACAACTTAAGAGATGTCCTTGGTAATTATAAAACTGGATTATACGTGTATGTCCTAGCTCTTGCAGAATAAAAGCAAGTGGAATGTCAGGCAACTGAAGTACTTCCGAATGTATTCCCTGAGATATCTTCTGACAGTGAAATCTAGGTCACAAATTCACAAGGTGAAGCAGAAGGAGACCTCAAAGAATAAAGTTAAGGCAGTCGCAGTACAACAATAAAAGACCATGTTCAGTCAAACGATTGAGAAAATTTGTAAAAATCTGGAGGAGGTCAAAGTGTGTATTTTTAATTCAGTGTTGTTACCGGACTTAAAACATGCAGATGAAAAACTGAACAGTTCCATCAAAACTGAAAATGTGTTGCTGGAAAAGCACAGCAGGTCAGGCAGCATCCAAGGAGCAGGAGAATCGACGTTTCGGGCATGAGCCCTTCATCAGCCCTCCTGAAGAAGGGTTCATGCTCGAAACGTCGATTCTCCTGCTCCTTGGATGCTGTCTGACCTGCTGGGTTTTTCCAGCAACACATTTTCAGCGCTGATCTCCAGCATCTGCACTCCTCACTTTCTCCAGCTCTATCAAAAGGCGTACATCAAATAAGAATATGTGTCTATTCTGGAATATTGTCTTAAAGATACAGTCTTGACAATGGAAAGGAGGCCATCACATATTCAGCCACATGCAAAATACGCATAAATTAATCAAGTTGTTTTACTGGTGTTTCATAGAGAGGCGTTTTTGAGCATATTATATGAATTATCAGAAGGTGACTATTTGGAGAAAGGAAAACAGAAGGCAAAACTGGCAAAATAAAATTCTATTTGTCTGGACCACATAATGTTGTCGTTTAATTTTGCTGGATTTGTCATATGTGCCAAGTAAAAAGAAAACCTCATAGACCGTTAAAAGCATTATTTCTTATTGCCGTTCCTGAATCGGATTAACTTTTCAGAAGGGTCTTAAATGATTCTGTGGAAATCCAACCAAAAATAAAACTTGAGAATAAGTATATGCTGGTCATAATGAACATGTCCTCAAGATTTTCAGCGAACATTTCATGATGCAATACCAAAACTGAAGGGAAAGTAGAAGAGTTATTGATTATTTTCACAAAATATCGATTACGAAAGTGATACAATCGGATTAGAGTTCAGTTTTATTCTCATAATTAGTTAGGGAATTTATTGATAAAGTAAGAATAAAACAATACATGCCACCACCTAGCATCTATACTCCCAGGGAGTTTAGAACATTGGCATCAAATTTTAATGGCTATATTGATGGCTTACAGTCAAGACGATCTGGTGAATTTGGAGAACGAATTTACATTTTGTTATGACCAGTCCAGAGCTCTGAAAATGTTTTAAGAAGGTAGCCCAGACCTTAACTATTTGGTAATTTTTATGCAGACATACTGTCGGTATTCCAGGAGCGATGCAGCTGATCAAACATTTTGGCTGGGACTAGATTTGATTATATACGGTACGGAAACAGGCACTTCGGCCCCACCAACCCTCTGTAGAGGAACCCACCTCGACCCAGTTCCCTCCGACTTCAGCACCAACACTGTGGGCAATTTCGTATGGCCAATTCACCTGACCTGCACAACTTTGGACTGTGGGAGTCAACCAGAGCACCTCGAGGGAACCCACGCAGGAACGAGGAGAACATGAAAACTGTACACATACTGGCCCCCAAGGCTGGAATCAAACCTGTGAACATGATGCTGTGAGACAGCAGCGCAAACCACTGAGCTCCCATGCCACCCCAATTATGGTCGAATTTAATTAAACACAATGTTTAAAACACGAACAAATGAAACATAGAATTAGAACGTCATAACTATGTGTAAACCGAAATGACATTATATCGCATCATAACAAAGCTCTTCCAATTCCTGCAACATCCGGTAAAAACACTCATTCACAAAAAGTTTCATTCAAACATAGTTTCTTTCAATTAACAGAGATTGCAGGGAGAGAATTCGACAAGGAACATCATCCGAAGTATGGAACCTCTTTTTATTGTAGCAGCTTCTGACTTGCTAAATCAAACCAATCCAGAAAACGAAACCTCAAGTGTGAGAACCAACCACTTCCCTGAAATTGTGTAAAATACCTAATTGCATTCGTGACAACATCTTTGCTTTATTACCAACTTGCAAGAAAAAAAAAAGAAAAGGACAGAATAATATTATTAAAGGGACAGCATCGTCATACCACCTCACTTTAAAAAAAAACCTCAATGGAGAAAGATTTCTAAATTTGGAAATCCGCTATTCTTACCCTGCATAAATCCGCCATAACAATGCGAACACTCCACTACCTTCTGTTTCATTCTGTTTACTCCTGCTAATGAAGATATGTTTGTCATCCAAGATTCGACACTGCATCGGACATTACGTTTGATTGCCCTGCCACATGTGCAGTTTCAAACTGAATCGGTGCAAAAATAGTTTCCACTTATACAGTTTGGAATTTTTGCCCTTAAATTTCTGTAAATACTGAAATGATTAATGCATACAATCGTTTCAGACAATTATTGGTACAAAAATGTCGGGATGTTGTAACGCCAACACAAAGCTCAAATTCGCCTTCTGAATTATAGAGGATTTCTACTGATTAATGTTCAATTTCCTGAGTATATATACGAAAGTTTCTTTTTATCTTCTCGCCATCTCGTTGCAGTCGTACAACAATGAGACCGATACCACTCATATTGATAACCACTTTGGATGGCTATGCTTTATTATATTTGCCAAATACTGGGGTAATGGTTAACATAGGTTCGAGGCTGTAAAATGAGTCTTTTGTCGACTTACACGACTTGCACTTCATTACTACTTCAAAAGTGGTGCAGCCACACTGTTAAAATTACCGAGGAATTTCGGAATAACTCACCCAATTCCAGAGTACTACTGCTCATTTCGGTGATGGCATGTGAAACACTAGAATCACCAATGCTTTCACATTTCATGGGGCCGTCTGACCATATCCGATAACATGGCCAAAGAAGGTGACTTGGGGTTTGGAAATTTCAGTTTTAGCCTGGTCTATTACTAAGCCTGTGTCTTGAAGTCGATCGAAAATGTCTGATAACTCTACTAATCTTACTGAAAATTACCAGGACGTTAATGTATATAAAATAACTCAGTGATCATAAATTACTTCAATGGTTCGTCTTCGAAATGTAGCTGGTGGAGTTTTCTTAACAAACGATGCTATTTACCAGTACATATCACCTCTAAATATTTCTGGAAAGTGGCCCAACCCCTAAATCCACTTGGTCATAGCAGGTGTACGTCGATAAATCAGTCGTGAGGCAGCTCGTTGAACCATTTAGTTCTAAACGAAACAGAATTTATTTATAATAACACCGATAATAACGCAAACAAAAGAGATCAGATTACGAAATAACTTAACTTGTCCGAAACCTGAAAATATTGTCCCAAATTACTGACGGTATTCCCAATAATTTCAACAATTCCCACAAATATGCCTTGGCACAAAAGGTAAAATCAAAAACAATGTTTTACAGAAGAGAAGTGAGCGATAGCAGGGGTTAGCACGGATCGGCTTCTTTGGGTCCAGCAGCTTCAAGGCAGCCTGACTGCTTTCAATGAATAGTGAGACTGCCAAAAACACAATCAAACCTGAGAAAAGCTGAGCTGGCAGAGCTGGCCGCTCCTCTTTCATTGTGCAAGTGTATTTTTTTTAAACTTTTTTGCGTGAGGCTGTATTTGGTTAGTGGTAATCAAATTGGGCCGAATGCTTATCCCAGTCCTGACCTTTTCGAACCTGTGTCTTTTAAAATCTCCTGAAAGGAAGCAAGGGCAACGTAACCTTTTCAAAGGAGAACCATTATCACACGTCACCCCTTATATAAATGTAAACATATCAACATACAAAGATGGTTGCATTTTCAAAACCCAGAGTCCTAAAATGTTAGTACTCTATAACATACACATACATTACATTGACTATATGCATGCAAACATGCATTGCTATATCTGTTTGAGTCTGTTTTAATCCGGTCACCGAACGAATCCATTTTCCATTCAAGTCTTGAAAATGCATTAGCAATCACATTTTCTCGTCCTGAAGCATGCACCATAGTCAAGGGCTGAATCAATAAATTACAATATGGACTTTTTTTTCCTTATATTTCTCAACAAACATAAATGGGTGGTCAATTGATGTATGATTGCCTCAACTACGTGAGTGATAACATAAACATTGCACCGTTGCAACACCAACAACAAGCTCAAAGTGTCCTTCTCAATTGTTGATTATTTCGGCTGATAAATTTTCAATTTTCTGGAAACATACCCAATAGGTCGTCTATCTTCTTATCATCGTCCTGCAACAGTGCAGCACCTACACAGGCATCACTGGCATCAATAGCCACCTTGAATGGCTTTCTGTAATCATATATGGCTATTACTGGGTCTTTGTTTAACACAGCTTTTAGGGTATCAAATGTCTTGTGAAAGTCTGCTTTCCTCGGAAATCTTTTGATTTTCTTCAGCAACGCAGTGACTGGAGCAGCCACACTACTAAAACTTTAAACGAACTGTGGAAATATTACACTCAGTGGAAGGACTATAATACTTTTCTTTTGTCAATGATATGGAAAACGCCCCAATTACCTCCAGTTCTGCATGCCGTGGGTCTATTTGTCCGTGTCTAGTAATATGCCTCTGGATGGTGATTTCAACGTTGGCACATTCACTTTTCCTGTCGTTTATCAACAAAGCTATTTTCTGAAGTCGCTGGCACAATTCTGATAAATTTTGCAAATGTTCCTTCCATGTCTAATTAAAAATCACGAGGTTCTTTGTATGTACAATAGAATTGGGTAATCCAGCAATGAAATTCTGGATAGACTCATGAAATGTGGATGTCACATTTTTCGTAACAAATGGCATGATTTTCAACTGAATATTCAATTTTCTGCACTGAAATCTGAAAATGCCTTTGATCTTTCTGACAGAGCTATCTGCCAGTATCCTTTGAGCAAGTCCACCTTGGAAATGTAAGTTGCTTTTCCCACCTTCTCAACACAGTCTTCCAGACACAGAATCGGGCATGGATCAGACTTTGAAAATCTATTGACTTTGCGATAATCCACATAAATCTGTTGGATACCATAAGCACTAGGCACCATTACTAGTGTGAACTCCAGTCCCGACAACTCACTTCAAATATGATGTCAAGGGGCATTAATTCAATCTCATTTTGAACCCTAAAGTACCCACTTTAGAAGCTTATTCCTACAAGTATATTCCGTAATCAGAACAGCATATCCTGTATTTACATCATTCATAATTAAGTTAGTACTTCCCAACTTATTTCAATATATCTTCCCATGTGATAGTAATAAATATTTAAAGTCATTTCGATTTTCCTCTGGAATGTAACGTAATAATTTGTACCAATTATTGCCAACATGCTCGTTGGTCAATTTACTTTGAAGAATACCCAACGCAGAATCCTTTAAACTTGCTTTTTCTTCCTGTGTTACACCTAATATCACAGTCACCTTTGCCTTTTCTTACCCTTCAAATCTACACTTTGAATCGATTTATTTGACAGACTCTGTGAGTTTTCTTTCTGGCTGGACTCATTGTCAAGGATTCACCTTACTCAATCTGCTTTCACTTTGATAAGATCTTCTAAAACTTCGTATTAATGGTTCACTGATCACTAGAAGTAACACTAACAGCTTATCTACAAAGTTAAAAATCACACAAAACCAGGTTATATGCCAATAGATTTAATTGGAGGCACAACAGGTTTCGGAGCGTTGTTCCTTCATCAGGTGATAGTCGAGGTCTCAATCCTAACACACAGAATTTATAGCAAAAATTTACAGTGTGATGCAACTGAAATTATATATTGAAAAATTGATTGTCCGTTGAGTCTTTCATCTATTTGTTATCATGGTATTCAAACAGATGAAAGACTCAGCAGACAATCATTTTTTACAATGCATAATTTCAGTTACATCACGCTGTAAATGTTTGAAGAAATTCTGTGTCTTAGGATTGAGCCACCCACTATCAACTGATGAAAGAACGACACTCCGAAAGCTCGTGTGATACCAATTAAACCTAATGTACTAAAACTTGGTGTTGTGTTAATTTTAACTTTGTACACCCCAGTCTAACACCGACATCTATAAATCATATTGTTGAGATCAAAAAAATGTTATTTTGTGAATCTTAATTGGGAGTTTTATACGAGTACTTTTATAGAATGGATGGTAATAATAAGTTAGAGCAATAGATAGTAAATAGTGGCTAGTTCACTATTCTCTGTTATACTTGTGAAATAAAATTGCTCCTTTTTACTTCACGAACATCTTCGCCGCTCGATTGCTGAAAGATCGTTGCACGGGATAAATACATTCTGTGTTGCTGGTTTAATTTAAGCAAGATTGGTTAGCCCGTGTTGTAACAGGGCAGGGCGTTAGAAGGAGCCTATATGGAATTCAGTAAATACTTTGATAAGATTGCATATGGCAGACTTCTGTGGAACTTTCGATGGCATGCAATTTAGGAGGAGCTAGTAACTTGGTCACACAATTGACTTGATCGTAGGAAACTGAGGGAAATAGTGGAAAGATGCTCGTCAGAATGGAGGCGTGTTACTGTTGGAGTGCCCCAGGGATTGCTGCGTCACCAATACTGTATGATACTTATAGCATTAAATTGGATGAGAATGTTCAAGGCATAATTACTAAATTTGAAGATGAAACTAAAATAGGCGGTATCGTGAACAGTTCAGTTTATCAGAAATTTTGTCAGAAAGTACATCAGCTGGTTTGATAAATGGAGAGTGGAGTTTAATATACGTAGGTATGAGGTCTTGCATTTTGGGAAGTCAAGTAAATATAGTGGTTCATGGTAAATGGTAGTGCCTTAAGGCGTTTAATTCAACAGAATGAAGCTGGAGTTCAGGTGCACGGTTCTCTGTAAGTGGAGCCTCAGATAGATAGGGCAGTAGAGAAGGATATTGGTATAGTGGACTTCATCCGTCAGGGCACTCGATATAGAGATTCTGACGTTATATTACAGTTGTATATGGCTTTATTCAATCCGAACTTGGAGCATTGTGTTCGGTTTTGGTGGCCTTGCTGTAGGAAGGATGTTATTAAACTCGAAAAAGTGCAGAAGAAATATACAAGGATATTACACAGACTCGGGTTTGAGAATCTGGGCAACGCAGGAGCTTTTTTTATTTCACGTACAGGAGACTGGGGGAGTATCTGATTGAAGTTTATATGACTAGGGGAGGCATGAATAGAGTGAATGCACTCAGTCGTTTTGCCAGGGTTGGGGAATGTAGGACGAGAGAGCATCAGTTTAAGTTTCGAAGGGAAAGAATAAAAGGCAATCTGAGGGACAACTTTATACATCGAGGTTGATGTACAAAAGGAATGAGATCCCAGCCAACTTTTTTTGACTCGGGCACATAAACAGGTTCTAAATTAATTTGTTCAAATACATGTATAGAAAAAAATGATAAGTAGATAGCTCAAATGTGTAAAAATGTGGTCAGCATGAGTGACCATTTTAATCATCATGGACCAGTTTCCGCAAAATGACTTGTCTCTGTGTTATCGGACTCGGTGACTCTATAAGGTAATCATGTAGATTCAAACACGTGAGTTTATAAAGATTTTATATCAAGCATAGCAATAGAGTAGGATAATTCTTTTGATGTTACAAACGTCAAAACTTCCACAATTGCTAATGAATTGAATGACTGAACCACGTGGAATGTGTGAACAACACATCGATAACGCTGCAAATTCCATATGCACATTCATTTACGTTGCATGTTTTCCGGCTCTCAGCAACTTCATACAACCCTGTCACGTTAGGCGCTGCAAGACGTGTCAGAGTGTGGAGATAGATAACACCATTACACGTCGGGACACCTCGCAACATGTATATGGCAGGTACTCATGTGACTCAGCCAACGTTGCAGGCAAGGATGCCCAGAGACATGTTACATTGGGGGACTGAGCAAAGGCACCACACGACAATCAACAGATAGGAGGGTTCCCTCCCAGTTGGGGAACACTTCAGTGGCACAGGACATTCAGCCTCGGCCCTTTGGATGACCATCCTCCAACGTGGACTTCGGGACCGGCAGCAGAGAAAAGTGAACGATCAGAGGCTGATAGCCAAGTTCGGTACCCATAGAGAGGGGCTCAACCGGGACCTTGGGTTCATGTCACATTACAGGTGTCCACCATTTCACTATACAGACTCACAGATACTCCTGCACACACACACACACTCTCTCACAAACACAGACACTCCTACACACGCATACAAACGGACACACATACACACAGATGTGCACACAGACACCCACACATCCTGACAGACACACACACTCCCACACTCACACATGCATCCCCTCACAGACTTAAGACACTCTGCACTCACTACACAAACAGATACACTTTCTCACACTCGCAACCCCCCAACCCATACAGACACACACACACACAGACAGACAAAGACCAACATGCTCACATATATTTTGTTTGGGTGAATTTGTACTTGCAGGGTAACATTGTACTTTGCTCAAAAAATGCATATATTCAGGTAGAACTATGAGCTCAAAAGCAGCATGAATTTATGTAAAACTCGGTTATCTCACTTTTTAGATTAGAATCAATCTAAACAGCATGGCATTGACGGAGAACACAGGGGGCCAATACCTCCAAGATACTGTCTAGCTATCACCATTGTTCACAGCTAACCCGAGAATGCAACATTAAAAAAAAGATTTTGTGATTTACACATGAAAGAAGTGAAACTTCACTGTATTCTAACAGATGAAAGGTTTAACAGGCAATCATTTTTTTCAATGTATAATTTCAGTTGCAGCAAACAATAAATCCTTGCTATAAATTCTGTGTTCGGATTGAGTCCTCCATTATCACCTGATGAAGGAGCGTCGCTCCGAAAGCAAGTGTGCTTCCAGTTAGACCTGTTGGAGTATAGCATGGTGTTGTGTGTTTTTTTTTAACTTTGTACACCCAAGACCGGCATCTCAAAATCACCTAATCTACGACAGCAAAATTGGGAGTTTTTGCTTTCTTCTCGCATTCCCATTTCATTATCTGCTCACATACATTTGAATTGTCTCGACAATTTCTTACACTCTGTTCCATTTATTTACTTGTTACCGAAAAGTTGTCATATATGCCAAATATCTAGTCTCTGAAATCTGACTTACAATTTTCTCCTTAAAATTATACAGATGATTTGGATAACAGAATTCCCTTGGTACATTTTGAGATCAGAGATGGGACAAATGAATCGACAAAATTCAACTCTGTCTTATTAGTTTTTGGACAAAGTTTTCTCCTTAATGAATTTAGCGTTTCTATTACATTTTGTCCAAAAACTAATTATACAGCATTGAATTCTGTCGATTCATTTGTTCCATCCCTGATCGCAATAGGCACAAATGGAATTCAGTTATTTAAATCATCTGTATATTTTTTAACTGTAAGACCTCAACATAGTTTATACATACGTGAGGAATAAGAGAATGATCAGGGAGAAGGTAAGGCCGATCAGGGATAGCGAAGGAAACTTGTGCGTGGAGTCTGAGAAGATAGGGGAAGCCCAAAATGAGGTTTTTTTTTGTTTTACTTCGGCTTTCACTAAGGAAAGGGAACTTGTTGTAAATGAAAACCTAAAGGAGTTGGGATAGAGTCTTGACCAGATCAAGCTTGATGAAGTTGATGAGCTAGAAAATTTGGAAAACATTAAGATTGAGAATTCTCCAGGGCCAGACCAGATTTAACCCATCCTGCTCCCAGAAGCGAGAAAGGAGGTTGCCAAGCCGCTGGCAAGCATATTTGCTTCCACACTCTCCAGAGGAGTCGTACTGGAGGATTGCAAGGAAGCGAATTTTGTTCCTCTTTCCAAGAAGGGTGATAAGGAGATCCCTGACAATTACAGACCAGTCAGTTTTTCGTCTGTCGTCAGCAGAATTTTGGAAAGATTTCTGAGGGATACGATTTACGACTATTTAGCAAGGCATTGCGTGAGTAAAGGCAGTCAAAAATCGTTTGTGAGGGACAGGTCACGCCTCACAAATCGTATTGAGTTCTTTGAGGAGGTGTCAAGCCAGGTCGACGACGGTCGAGCAGTGGATGTGGTGTATATGGAATTCAGCAAGGCATTTGATTGGGTTCCCCATGGTTGGCTCATTCATAAAGTCAGTAAGAATGGAAAATAGGGAGATTTGGTTATCTGGATTCAGAATTGGCTGGCTGAATGAAGGTAGAGAGTGGTTGTAGATGGGAAGTATTCTGCCTGGAGGTCAGTGTTGAGTGGGGTCCCACAGGGGTCTCTTCTTAGGCCTCTTCTCTTTGTAGTTCTTATAAATGACTTGGAAGAGGAGGTTGAGTGTTGGGTTAGTAAATTTGCAGATGACACAAAGGTTGGAGGTGAATCGATAGTATAGAAGGCTACTGCAGGCTGCAACGCGACATAGGCAGGATGCAGAGCGGGGCTGAGAAATGCCAGATGGTGTTCAAACTTGGTAAATGTGAAATGATGTATTTTGGAAGGTCGAACTCGAATGCTGAATATAGGATTAAAGACAGGATTCTTGGCAGTGTGGAGGAACAAAGGGATCTGGGTGTGCAATAAATAGATCCCTCAAAGTTACCACCCAAGTGGATAGGGTTGTTCAGAAAGTAAATGGTGTTTTGACTTTTAATAACGGTGGATCGTGTTTAAGAGCCGCGAAGTTTTGCTGCAGCTCTACAAGTCCCTGGTGAGACCACACTTGGAATATTATGTCCAGTTCTGGTCACACTACTGTTGGAAAGATACAGAGGCTTTACAGCAGGTACAACGAAGATTTACCAGGATGCTGCCTGGACTGAAGTGCGTGCTTTACGAAGAAAGTTTGAGTAAGTTAGGACTTTTCTCCTTGGAGAGAAGGAGGAAGAGAGGAGACCTGATCGAGGAGTACAAAATCATGAGAGGCATAGATAGAGTCAATAGCCCGAGACTTTTCCCCAGGGCAGGATTGATTGTTACGAGAAGTCATCGTTTGAAGATATTAGGAGGAAGGTATAAAGTAGACGTCAGAGTTAGGTTCTTTCTATAGAGAGCTATGAATGCATGGATTGCGTTGCCAGCTGTGGTGGTTGAATCAGAGTCTTTGGGGACATTTAAGCGACTGCTGGACATGCACTTGGATAGCAATGAGTTGAGGGGCGTGTAGCTTAAGTTACTATATTTTACATTAGAATTAATTCTCGGCACAACATCGTGGGCCAAAGGGCCTGTTCCGTGCTGTACCTTTCTATGTTCTATATTCCATGGTCTTTAATAACTGATGCCACCTTTCTGGCTCTCTTTGCGACTCTGGATGGGAAATAGAAAATTTGGAATATTTTATTCCCAAGCTATCCCTAACTTCCGTGAACATTTTGATGTAAACTTTTACCTTGATCTGATGGTAGTTCATATCTCGTGAAACATACGAGTAAATCACATACAAACCTTTTAGCTGTGAGATTGAATAATGGCACAGAGTCTGAAAATCTAATGGACACATCCGTTATGGATAACTAATACAAATTCTCATTTCTTATTTTAAGGAGGCGTCCTATGCAACCAATTGAAACTCTTGCAAAAGACTCCTTAAATGCAAGAATAAGTACTAATGGTGTAGTTGTTTCTATTGCCTGCGGTTTTCCCATTACCTGACATGCTTGACAAGTCTGGCTAAATTCTGGTGCAGCCAAGGCCTATAAATTATTTCTGTGTTTTATCTTGTGTTTTCATATTCCTAAATGACCGCCTAGTGGACAGCTCATGCGGCTCTTGCAACACCTGCTTCTTATAAGCTACTGGCAACAAGACTTAAGGTACTTCTCCCGAGGTCTCATTTGTCTCAATATGTGATGGTCTTCATTTCCTCATGAAGACATCGTCTTTTAAATAATAGCATTCAGGGAAGCATTCATATTGCTTTTTTGTCCTTGCCTTTTGATACAACTGCTTCAGCTTTTCATAGTTATGCCGTCACTCAGTTAGTTTATCTGATTGAAAGACATCTGCTTTGTCACCCATCTGCTCCTGGTTTGTCTGAACAATCTGATCAAACAGGGTCTTTGGAAATACCACGTCAACATCCTTATCTATCGCCTTTGTCCTCTCTAGTTGAACTGGTGAATTTGTGACCTCTTTACCATAGATCCCTGAAAAATAAAACAGGATATCTGTCGTGCAATAGTTTGCTTGCTTGAGTTTCTACCGGATTATCAAGCTCAGTAGGTTGTACTCCTACCTGTGAGCTATTTATTAAATCAGCAAGAATAATTGTATTCCTAGACATGCTATCCTCGCTTTACATAATTAAACGCAACTTCTCACAATCGGACTTCTGGAAATTGTTCTTCAGAGGTATGCATCTCTTCATCTTTTAACATTACAGATTGAAAGAGTTCAGATTCTCGTGGTATTATAATCTTTTTACCTGCTTCTCATGACCGATTGGAGTAAACTTTACCAGCACAGGTATATGATTAAAGAAGGTCTGCCATTTCCTCCCTAAACAACCTCCGACCAGTTTGTACGTTATGTTACAGGTTTCTAATTTGCACAGTGCTTTCCACTACCATGCCAAGAAAATTCACTGGCTTACTCTGCTTTTCTTCATCTTGCAAACCAGTGCTTTACCTAACACGCCAACACTGTGTTTTCATTTGACCTACTTTATTGCAGTGAAAACACTGAAGCCTTTTAACTCCTCTTTTCCTTCAAGGGTTTCCCTTTCAGTCTTTGTTATGTTATGTTTATGATCTTTACGGTGATCGACCTTTCCCTTTCCAGGTGAGGACTTCATTTTTCTATGATTTATATCCCACAAGAATTAAAAATAGCTTTGAAAGCCTGACATTGATATATGGATCAACTTATATTCATCAGCCATTTCAGCAGCATTGTTTCCCTTTTACCTCTCTTCTTTTACATATGAGTTTCCACGACTTTACAGACTGAGTTTTTGACCTCCTCCAAAATAATCGTCTCTCGAAGAGCGTCATAGGTTTGCTCATTTACAATGTCCTTATCCACCCATTAAAATTACTTCGTTTGGTCCTTTGGAATTCAATGTAATTTTAACCAGGGGTCCCTCCTTGGATTCCTGAAACGCTGTCCATATTCTTCTGACAGAAGCTCGTGTGCACTTAAGACGGATTTCTTCATCTCCTCGAAGCCCCAGATTCGTCCTCTGATAGTTATGTTAATAACTCACTGGCCTTACTTAAACACTATGTTTGCATTCGCAAAACCCACGTGTTAATGAGCCTCCGTAATTCTGTGGCTACCTTTTAAAATGAGATGAAAAATGTCTTCCATATCCTTTCATCTAATATGCGCAAGGTTTTGAAGATATCTAAACAGTTTCTCAAAAGACCATGGGTGTGTCATCCTCACTCCCTTCATCATTAATATTATCTTCAGTCTTCGTCTCCATCTTTTCAAGCTGATTGTCCTGTCTAAGTGCCAATTTGTCAAGTTCAAACTTTCTATCTTTCTTCCTCATCCCTCTCCTTATCTCTCTCTTCTTTCTGCCTTTTCTCTTCTCTCATTTTATTTCTATTTCTCTTTGCTGTTCATTGTAATTCAAACTGTTTAACTTCTGTTGCCATTTCTTTTTCTTCTGCTTCTAACGGAAGCTGTTTCATTTTGAAATTAATTTTAACCATCTCAAAATATTCTGATGGCTTTTCCAACAAATTTAAATGCTGGGCAGTTGCTGTGATTATCTGGATCAGTGGTGCTGGAAGAGCAGTTAAGGCAGCATCCAACGAGCAGTGAAATTGAAGTTTCGGGCAAAAGCCCTTCATCAGCAATAAAGGCAGTGAGATGGAAGCATGGAGCGATAAGTGAGAGGAAGGTGGGGGTGGGGGGAGAGTAGCATAGAGTACAATGTGTGAGTGGGGGAGGAGATGAAGGTGATAGGTCAGGGAGGACAGGGTGGAGTGGATAGGTGGGGAAGGAGCTAGGCAGGTCGGATAAGTCCAGACAAGTCATGTGGACAGTGCTGAGCTGGGAGTTTGAAACTAGGATGAGATGAGGGAAGGGGAACTGAGGAAGGTGTTGAAATCCACATTGATGCCCTGGGATTGAGGTTTTCCGAGTCGGAGGATGAGGCGTTCTTCCTCCAGTCGTTTGTTGGTGAGGGAGTGGCGGTGAAGGAGGCCCAGTACCTCCATGTCCTCGGCAGAGTGGGAGGGGGAGTTGAAATGCTGGGCCACGGGGCGGTGTGGTTGATTGGTGCGGGTGTCTCGGAGATGTTCCCTAAAGCGCTCTGCTAGGTGGCGCCCAGTCTCCTCAATGAAGAGGAGACCGCATCAGGAGCAACGGATACAATAAATGATATTAGTGGATTTGCAGGTAAACCTTTGATGGATGTGGAAGGCTCCGTTAGGGCCTTGGATAGAGGTGAGGGAGGAGGTGTGGGCAAAGGTTTTACAGTTCCTGCGGTGGCAGGGGAAAGTGCCAGGTTGGGAGGGTGGGTCGTTTGCACCGGTCCAACTTAGATGTACGAGATGCTTGTCGCAACTTTTCAGGAAAGCCTTATAAACATGGATTCGGAAATGAGTCACACTTTCTAAATCTATTGACTTTGCGATAGTACACGCATAACAGTTGGGTACTGTCTTGCTTTGGCTCTAATTGCTTTGGGTGAGTACAAGTCACTGCAACTCACTATGATTACTTTGTCTAGGAGCATGCATTCAGTCGCTTCTTGAAGTTTAGCCAACTTTAGATGGTTAAGGCTGCAAGCACGTTGGTTAATTGCAATATCGTTTCCGTTGTGTATATTATACATATACGTATATTATTATTCCTAGCCTAAATCCACATATCTGCCTATTTGATATCCATAACTCTTTCAGATCATTTTGATTTCCCTCTCGAAGGTAACTCAATAGTTTATTCTGTTTTGTGACAACGTCCCCAATTGTTCAATTGAAATGGAAGAAAGTCCAAGTAAAAGCCCTTCCGCCTTGGTTTGTCACACATTCCCCGTTTGCTTTCCTTCCCTAGCGAAATACCTTTTATCTTTTTGACATGGCACACTCTGTGAGTTTTCTTTCTGTGTGGAGTTCTTATCAAATGGTTCAGCTCATTCATTCTCTTTCCAACTTGGTAAGTTCACTAGATCTTGATTTTAAATGTTCACTCATCACTGGAAGAAACACGAATGTTTTACCACAGTTGGCGAAATTGCGAATTTTTGATTTCATTGTTCTCATCTTTTGTCATATACTGTGATATTTTAAATGCTGTCCAGTCAACTCCCCTACTTTATCTAAAAGATCCTTAAAATTTGATACTCAGTTCACATATGTAGTCTCTGAACATTGACTCATCAATGTATTATTAATAAATTTCAGTAGTATTCTCGAATCACGTCGTAAATCGAATGGAAATAGATTTTTTGATAAATTTGTTGCATCTGCAATGGCAAGAAGGTACAAACTGAATCCTTTCTCTCAATGGTCTGGATAATCTTGAGCTACATCCCTTCAACGTGACGTTTAGATTCTGATCACACTTTTCTATCACACCCTGCGTTTCTATATAGTGAGCAGTGGATGTTAATTGTTTTATTCATAAACTGTCCATAACTACTTTGAATAAATTTGATGTTATGATTGACCCATGATTTGATTGTATCTCTGTGAGCAATCCCTATATTCTGAAAAATTTGATAAACCCTTCCATAATCCTTTTATTTTTGGCTTGCATAGTGGTATGATATCTGGACATCAAATGGATAAATCCATTATTGTTAACAAATACTGATTCCAACTTATTGTTCTAAGGTAGTGATGCGACACAATCTGTTAAAACTTTTGTGAAAGATTACTCAAATGCAGGAACGGTTATTAAAGTTGTAGATATTAAGTCTGCCTTCGGTTTTCCAATTAGCTGACATGTATAACATGGCGGGCAAAATTTAGCTTCATTCTTGTGCAGTCCAGATCAATACAAATGTTTTTCCGTTTTAACTTGAGTTTTTCTTACACGTATATGATCGCCATTTGTGAGTTTATGCGCTACTCGCAACGCCTCCTTTCTATAAGCGACTGGTAAGATGATTCATGAACTGTTGCCCATTTCATAGTTGCGTGAATATATCGTGGTCTCCGTTTCTTCATGAAGCCATCACGTTTAACTTCGCAACACCTAGAGATATATTCATATTCTTCTTCCATCTCCGTTTTTTCATTCAATTGTTTCAGCGTTTCGTCTTTCTGTTGTACCTCAATTATGTTTTTCTGAAGTAAAGATGTCCAGATTGCCCTCCAATTATTCATTTTTTTCTCTCAACCATTTTATCATTGCACTTCAACATTCGTTGAAAATGTGTTGCTGGTTAAAGCACAGCAGGTTAGGCAGCATCTAAGGAATAGGAAATTCGACGTTTCGGGCATAAGCCCTTCATCAGGAATGAGGAGAGTGTGCCAAGCAGGCTAAGAGAAAAGGTAGGGAGGAGGGACTTGGGGGAGGGACGATGGAGATGTGATAGGTGGAAGGAGATCAAGTTGAGGGTGATAGGCCAGAGTGGGGTGGGGGTGGAGAGGTCAGGAAGAAGATTGCAGGTTAGGAGGGCGGTGCTGAGTTGAGGGAACTGACTGAGACAAGGTTGGGGATGGGGAAATGAGGAAACTGGAGAAATCTGAGTTCATCCCTTGTGGTTTGAGGGTTCCCAGGCTGAAGATGAGGCGCTCCTCCTCCAGCCGTCGTGTTGTTATGTTCTGCCGGTGGAGGAGTCCAAGGACCTGCATGTCCTCGGTGGAGTGGGAGGGAGAGTTGAAGTGTTGAGCCACGGGGTGGTTGGGTTGGTTGTTCCGGGCGTCCCTGAGGTGTTCTCTGAAGCATTCCGCAAGTAAGCGGCCTGTCTCACCAATATAGAGGAGGCCACATCGGGTGCAGCGGATGCAATTGATGATGTGTGTGGAGGTACAGGTGAACTTGTGGCGGATATGGAAGGATCCCTTGGGACCTTGGAGGAAAGTGAGGGAGGGGGTATGGGCGCAAGTTTTACATTTGCTGCTGTTGCAGGAGAAGGTGCCGGGAGTGGAGGTTTGGTTGGTGGGGGGTGTGGACCTGACGAGGGAGTCACGAAAGGAGTGGTCTTTGCTGAACGCTGATAGGGGAGGGGAGGGAAATATATCTCTGGTGGTGGGGTCCGTTTGGAGGTGGCGGAAATGACGGGGGATGATACGTTGTATACGGAGGTTGGTGGGGTGGTAGGTGAGAACCAGTGGGGTTCTGTCTTGGTGGCGTTTGGAGGAGAGGGGCTCAAGGGCGGAGGAGCGGGAAGTGGAGGAGATGCGGTGGAGGGCATCGTCGATCACGTTTGGGGGGAATCTGCGGTCGTATCTATATTCTCTGATTTCACCTCCTATTTCAACTGATGGCTTTACGTCCTCATTACCACCCAATCAGGAAAAACCCAAGGTTATATTTACTATAATATTAGTTTGCCAGCATTTTCACTGGTTTTGAAAACATAGTAGGCAGCACTCCTACTTGTGACACAGCTATATCGTCAGCAAGGAGAAATTTTATTGATGGAGCCGAGAGTTCTTCCAGTACTCATACCACGACATCTCCACTTTTTCCTGGACACTCTAACGTCACTCTACGTAATTGAGCGCTTCGTTTTCTTTATCACACAAGATTTCAACGTACTGGTACTTTATTTTATTCTTCCTGCAATAATCCTGATAAAAATAAGAGCTAAATATCTCTTCATCTCTCAACATGTAAGATTGACATGATCCTGCATTGCTTAATAATGTGAACGCTTTACCTGCTGTTCCTGCCCTCTTAAGTAAACCTAGCCTTCGCAAGTATGGTTTGAGATGATCTGGCACTTTCTCTTCAACTAACCTCCGACAAGGTTGTTCATTCTGCTTTGTAGCCTCCACTGTGCTTTCCTTTATAACTCCAACAAAATTCACTGATTGTTCCTTTTTCCGACATCCTCCTTGTCAGTGTTTTTTTTAACCCACCAACTCTGATTTCATGTGGTCTATTTTATTGCAACGAAAATATAAGAGATTTTAAATTCTCAATATCCCAACGTAGGTTTCCTTTTAACCCTGTGATAACTTATCCTTATTATCTTCACCGAAACCCTCTGTTCACTTATCACATGAAGATTCCTATTTTCCCAATTTTCTATCCGTCACGAATGCAAATTGATGTTAGAAGCCAACCTTTGATTCATGAACCAATTCATAATCGTCAGCCATTTTAGCTGTTAATCTTGCCGTTTTAACTCGGTGCTCTTCCGTATGTATTCTCATTACTTCCAGAAGTGAATTATTTAACTGTTTTAAAATAATCGCCTCTCTGAGAGCATCATAATTTTGCTCTTTTTAATGTCCTTATACACCTATCAAATTACTTTGCTGTATCCTTTCAGGCTCAATGTACATTGATCAGTCTTAATCCTTAGATTTGCAGAACCGTTATCTATGCATCCTCTGATAGTGGTGGAAGTACCCCACGAGCTCTACCTACCAGCTTTCTTTGAATCCACAAAACCCGCATGATCACTTGCCACTGTATTTGATTAGCTATCTTCTCAAATGAGATGCAACGTCTTTTAAACTTTCTCTTCTACTTTGGGAAATCTTTGAATTATTGAAACAGATCCCCATTGGGCGTTTGGCTTCGATGCGTTTGCTCATTCTCACTATCTTCCTCACTAAGCCACACTTCTACCTTCACCTCCATTCTTTTAAACCGACTTTGGCTTCTGAATGCCACTTTATGGTTTTCAAACTCTTTCATTCTTCCTTTTGCTTGTTTTTCTCACTCATTCTCTTTGTGTTCTGTTGAAGCAATTCTGTACTTCTTTGTTCTGCTGGGGCATGTCCTTCTTTATTTCTTTTTTCCTTCACTTTTAATTGAAATACAAGTTGCTTAATTTCTTTTGCTATTGCCTTTTCATTTGCCTGACAGACGAAGTCAACTTCATCTTCGACTTGTTTGTCAATTCCATCAGCTTTGCAAACGTTTCTGACTGCTTGCCAAAGCAAACCAATCCCATGCAAATTCTGAAATGGGACAAATGACCACTTGCCTGCCATTGCTTACTGTAGCCATATTCACACATATTGGCATCCGTGTCTTTACGACATCTCTTGAATCAAAACAAGAACAGATAAACCTTTTTAAAACCGAAGAATCGTCACAATTTGCACTGAATGTATTTCGAGATGCACCCAATGCATCTCTCAAATTCACTTCACTTGAATTATTTGTTGGGCATGAAGTGAGAATATCACTGAAATAAATGAAGGAGAAATTGGTGATTCACAGTTGAACATCAAATATTTGCATTATGTTTCAAGTTTTTGGATAAGATTAAATGAAGTTGGATTGGCAACATTTAAACGAATGTCAGGATGGGATGAAACAGAAAAAAGACAAGTGAAAATTCGCAAATTTGCGAATAAAAATAAAGTGTTGGTATTCCTTCCAACAGTAGGTCAATCTTTTGAAGTCAGGTTTACTGACCCTCATTATTACGAAGCTGGTTAGAATACTAATGGGTCGAAAAGAAAATCTAGTTCCCTTTAAGAGAGTAAGGGTTCTTCTGAGCTTAAGGTGCAGCAATCATTGGCAGCAAACAGCACAGCTGGGCGACAGGCTGTTCCAAAATGGACGCATGCAACAATTGGGTTCAAATGGATACCTGAGTTTTGGTTGTTGTTTTGCCAACAGTTCAAACCTGTCCAACCGGTTTTTTTCAAACACACAGCCCTTTCAAAGCCATTCGAATTTAAGATCTGATGATGTTTTAACAGACCAAAAACAATCCTACGATAAGAACTTTAGATGTTACACGGGCGATAAAAACGAGTGTTTATGAAAACCTAAGAAAAACAACTGCACAGAAAGAGACACAGCCGCCTGAACAGCTCTGAAAGAAATTTCAGAAAGCACGCTCCATTAAACATACCTAAGACTTTCATACAAAGATACTCGAAATATACTTTTAAAAATCCAAGTCAGCCCAGGCAGAGAACAGGGAATCATATGAATGGAAGGAAACAGCAGATTTGGAAAATCGGAAAGAAGACAGAATCGGGGATTCAACGGACTTTGAGAGACGCAGTTAATTTAACGTTTCTAAATTGTTTGCTTTGAGGAGTATTACAATTGACTTCTGAACAGATAATGATTGATTAATTGATCAGGGTTTGCAAATAAATTTCTTTTAGAGTAACTTTTTTTTCTGAAATTGTGGGAAGCAGGAGTTTTCTTTCAATCACTTACATCTTTAACAGATTACGAGACGAGGTGGGCTTCTCACCGTGTGGTAATCAGTGGAGTGGGGGTTCTAACTGGGAACGAGAGAGGAGGAGTTGAATTAGTTAATAAGAACGTCAGATGGACAGAAGCCTCACAGAGGTGTAGTGTGAATTCGCTCAAAAGTTATTTTGCCAAGGAAGGAAAGCAAAAAGTGAATACTTTGTTTGTTGCAAAATAGAGTGAAGATCCAAGTTGGGATAATACCAAATTGGACAGTTCTCAAATTGAATTGGACAAGGAGTAAGGTTTCAAAATTGAAAAATTACTGATTCAAAATTACTGATTCACCTTCCAAACGAAAATAGAAATGATCTGAAAAAGTTGTTGCAATCAAATGGACAGTTAATTAGGAATAAGCAAGTAAATAAACTTACCTAATTATACATGATGAGGCAAAATGTAGTTCCATTTAACCAACATCCTTCTGAACTTAACCTTCTACAGATAATACAGGTTCGAAAAGAGATTGAACGAGTGCTCAAAAACCAAAATATCTAACAGAGTTGGAACACCTGGAGGTCACCCATAACAGCAGTGGCAAACATCTTAGCAAAACATTATTAGATATGGACTATCACAGAGTCAGTCTACAGCAAAGTATATTTTAGACTCGGAGAGGCAGAGTATCCTTCAGCATGGACACAGGTCCATTGTATCAAACAGATGTGAGGAAGGCATATGGTGTACTGGGCTTTATTGGCAGAGGAATTGAGTTCCGGAGTCCTGAGGTCATGTTGCAGTTGTATAAGACTCTGGTGAGGCCTCATCTGGAGTATTGTGTGCAGTTTTGGTCGCCATACTATAGGAAGGATGTGGAAGCTTTAGAACGAGTGCAGAGGAGGTTTACCAGGATGTTGCCTGGAATGGTAGGAAGATCTTATGAGGAAAGGCTGAGGCACTTGGGGCTGTTCTCATTGGAGAAGAGAAGGTTTAGGGGAGATCTGATAGAAGTGTATAAGATGATTAGGGGTTTAGATAGGGTAGATACTAAGAACCTTTTACCGCTAATGGAGTCAGGTGTTACTAGGGGACATAGCTTTAAATTAAGGGGTGGTAGGTATAGGACAGATGTTAGGGGTAGATTCTTCACACAGCGGGTTGTGAGTTCATGGAATGCCCTGCCCGTATCAGTGGTGAACTCTCCTTCTTTATGTTCATTTAAGCGGGCATTGGATAGGCATTTGGAAGTTATTGGGCTAGTATAGGTTAGGTAGGACTCGGTCGGCGCAATATCGAGGGCCGAAGGGCCTGTACTGCGCTGTATCCTTCTATGTTCTATGTTCTATGTTCTAGATCCATGCCAATCATAAATGTCCACCAACACTGACTCAACTACCCTGCTCTTGGCCATTATTCTGCGGAACCGTTCCTAACCCTGTATTTGTCTAAATGTCGTTTAAAGTCGTTATTGTATTCACGTGAAACATTTTTTTGTGCTCAGCTAATTCTATAATTGCACTACCCTCTGCGTACAAAGGGTCTCTTTATTTCCCTCTCTCACCTCAAACTGATGTCATCTACGTATTAATTTTCCAAACCTGGTAAAACAAAGACTGTGTGCATTCAACCTAGCCCTGCCTCTCTTGATGTTACAGACTTATTTAAAGTATCCCCCTCTGTCTCCTACACTCTAAAGATGAAGTCACAGCTTTATCCAACCTCTCCCCGTAACTCAGACCATTGAGTCCAGGCAACATCCTTGTAAATTTCTTCTGCACTCTTTTCAGTTTAGTAACATATTTCCTATAGCAAGTGGAGAAAAACAATGCTGCGAGTGTTGCCTCACCACCGTCCTGTAGAATTGAAACATGACTTCCCAATTTCTAAACTCGATGCCCTGACTCATGAAGGCCAGTGTTCCAAAATGTTCTTCGCTGCCATGTCTAACCGTGATTCCACTGTCAGAGGACTGCACATTTGGACTCCAAGGCCCATCTGCTCCATTACATCCCTTATGTTTCTCCCATTCACCACTGAAATCCCATGTTAATTTTACTATCCAACGTGCAGGACCTCACATTTATCTGTGCTAAACTCCATTTCTAATTTCTTTGTCCACTTCCCCAGTTGATCAACGCCCTGCTTCATTTTTGGCAAGCTTTCTCACTGCCCACAGTGCCATCTATTTTAGTGTCACCTCCAACCTTACTGTCATGCCTCAGATATTCTCGTTCAAATCGTTGAAGTAGAAAATAAGGAGCAATATGCCCAGCACCAACCCATGAGGCATTACACGAGTTGCAAACCTCCAGTCTACAAGCATTCATTAGTTTTAAGCACTGTTTCCTACCAATAAGGCAATTATATATATAATTTGCCAGCTCCCCCTGATGCCATGCAGTTATTTACCATCCCTTGAGTGATGGATCGTCAATCCATAACTTTCGAATTAATGTACAAATAGAAGGTTTTCAAGCATTCTGATCATTGAGATACAAAATGAGCTAATTTTTGTTCTTTTGGGCATCTCAAACAGCCAGTGAGGATGGTGAAACGACACATCAACAGCGTCTTCAGATCTTCTTGGAACTTGGTTTGGGATACTGCATAGATGAAGACATTGTTGCAAGAACTGAGCAACTGAAACATGTTCGTCACCTCTTGAAAAATAAAGTCTGGATTCTTGAAATCCAGGCCAGTGAAGTAGCCCTTACCAGTAATACGCACATAGAGGAAATGTGAAACATAGGTTACCCAGAGGAGGAGAAAGCTCATTGATATGGTGAATAACAGGACAACGGACCTTCTGCGGTTTGCACTCTCATGATCTGCACAATTGTCATTACCTCGCAGCCTTCTCCGGGCTCTGCTGGCGGTTCGGATGTGCCTTATGGTCAGAACGTTGAGTAGCAAAATGAGGAAGAATGGTAGAACAGGAGTTAAAATGTGGTCCATCCAGTCATAGGCCTGCCATACAGGCGATGTGTAATAGGCAGACTTGATATCACAGAACCAGCTAGTTCCATCCAATGTATACAATGGTTTGTAGGTGAAGCAGAAAGGGACATTCTTGATGCAACTCATGACAGTAACGCCTCCGATGACCAGCAACGCAGTTTTCTCAGTGCAGTACCTGGTCTTCAGTCTCTGACAGGAGATGGCAATAAAACGGTCAATGGTGAACGCCACAGTCAGCCAGACTGACCCATCGCGGGTAGCATAGATAAGCATGGTGCTGACCATACAGGCAGGTGTGGTGGAAAGAACACTGTCCCTGAAGTAAATGCCACCGATCCTATTGAGGATGACAGCGGTGATAATGACAATGAAATCATTCACTACTATCATCAACAAATAGTAAGTAATACACCGTGAAAGTCCACATCGTCCTCGGGATAGGATTATGATCGCCATTAAGTTAGCTGTGAAAAGGAAAGATGAAAGTTTAGGAGACAACTTGAAAGTCATAAATTGTGTCTAATTTCCTAGTTGAAGACTCTGATAGATGAAAAGCCCCAGTCTCCTGTTTGACTTCCACTATTGAATGAAAATTGACTTACTAGAGAGAACTTCTTCTCCGGCACAAGTTCTGTTCTCAGACACCAATTGTATCTCCAATCTTGGACGTCATTTGAGAATTTAGGTGTTTTAAAATCTTGAAGACCTTTTCACTTTGAGAAAATTTCCTGAGGTCGCTCCTCCTGATTTTGACTGTCATTATCGATACTGCACATACACCCTGGTGTTTTGAAATTTGATCCTATGCTCATGTCACTATTAAGTAAATACTCAATGCTAAAGCAATTGTCTCTTGAGTGGCACTTTGGATCCCAGTTGATCAGCCATCACCTGAATCACGACACCCACTTGTCAAACAATACATCACTCACACGCCATCACGTTATTGCTCGCAGGGTCTTCCATTCACCGTCACCCCTCTGAACAAACATTTAAATTAATTATTTATATTATTACCTTTCCAATGATAATTTGCATTTAACATTCTTAGTATGGTTCTCAAAGGTCCCTAATGGCAACCAGCCTAGCTCAGTTCATATCTAGAATTTCCTCTAAACTACTCACATATGAACTTTCAAGCGTTAAGTAGAACAAGACCATCAGCTACCAGGAGCATGCTCAACAATCTAAGAAGACAGCCAGGAGGCTGGAAGAACACATGAAGCCAGGTAGCATCAGGAGCTGGAGATGTCGGTGTTTCGGGTGTAACACTTATTCAGGATCTCTGAAACATAAACGTCGCCACTTCCTGAAGCTACCTGGTTTGCTGTGTTCTTCCCGACTCCTGCCTATCGATTTTGGATTCCAGCTTCTGCAGTATTTTTGGCCTGTTTCTCCCACCATCCAAGAAGGACATACATCTTGTTTGTGTTTCAGGTTTAATACTTCGATTTTAACACAGATAATTATTAAGTTATTTGCCAGCCATATGTTGATCCACATTTATTTAAAAATGTGAATGTATGCACAAAAGAAGCATTCATTCTCCACCACCTTACTAAGCTGATTTATGACATTATGCAATTCGATTAAATTTTGCATCTATGGCTTCATCGCTTCAGATTTAAAAAAAATCAACATTTCCAATCTATTCTCAAAGAAAAATCCATGTAAACCTTATCTGAACTATCTGCATTTTCACCATTTCTTAAAGAAGGAAACCAAAACTACACACTATAATTCAGATTTTGTCTGACTTCGTCTGTATTAATGATTAATAAGATCGCTAGTTTAAGTAGAATCTCTGTCATAATTAAGGATAACATTCCATGAGCCTTCTTGATTATGGGCTTTAACGAATACCTGAAGTTTTGTCACATGCAATAGAAAGTGTAAATCACGCTTTGCATAGAATCTCGACAGTTGGTTTCCCTTTAATTAAAGCTCTGCCTTTTGCACTTCTCTTCCAAAACTGAATAACTTCACAAGGTTAGGAATGTATTTAATGCATTTGGAAGTAAGAGTGTATCTTTGTCAAAATAAACTATAAAACTCTAATGCAACGAGATAGGATAAACAGAGGAAGGCGTACTGAACGTCAGTTTAATCCAGAACCACAGGCTTCAATCCCACGAATATGAGTAAAACGTTTTGCTCTGAAATGAGAAGAAATATCTTCACACACACAGTCGTGAGCCTGTTGATTTCCCTCTAACAGGAAGCAGTCACAATCAAAACATTGATTGATTTCAGGAAGGATTTGAAATTAAATATTTCAAAGGAAATAATATTAAAACTGGTGAAAACTGAGTTCAATCGTCAACATGAAAGCAGACCAGTTTGAAAAGGTATAATGGCCGACTTTTACTCCCATTTACTTTGTAACCAGTTATGAAACGCATCTGCAGTAATTCGAATTTGAACTCGGATCTCGTGGCTCAGAGGTAGGCCAAAATTTACAGCACCACAAGGGTCGTCAGATTAAGCATCTCTTCCCTACCTGGAAAAGATAACACATGCAGTTTTGTGTTGAATTAACCCAATTCTAACCACAAGACAGCAGGGATGTTTAAATGTACTTGTATCCTCAGCAAACCGCTCATACCATCAAGATTACAAACTTTCTTGATATGTTCGTTCATCTTTAAGTTTCATTACATTACCTTCGCCGCTAGGTCTAATTTACTGATGGAAATCAAAGTCTCATGCAGGAATTACTGTTCGAGACAAATACATAATTATTTGCAGTATGCGCTTCTGCCTATGAGATAATCGTTATCCATTTTGAGATGCGAGCATGCGCGTCATGGACTTTAATTTTCTGCAATACCCTTTTATGTAGCAACTTTTTAAATCTGGAAATGCGTGTGCATCATGTCTGGGAGATCCGCCTTAACCACACAAGAATTATCTATTCAAAAGGTATAAAGACGTTGTTAGAGGTTGGTTAGACAAATCTCCAACGTCTCCACATTACTGCAATTCTCCCGCCTACTGCATGCTTGAGACAAAAGAAAAATCGTTTCTGCATAACGAAGTATCCACCTTTGTGTTATTCATGGAAGCTTTCTTCTATTTCATTAAACTGTTGATCATCTTCCCAAATATCTCGTCCGTATATTTCTTCTTCATTGGGACCCCCTTGACCTATTGTCATCACGCATAATTCAATGGTTGATAGTAACAATATATTCAATAATTGTAGATACTTAACAATGATCGATTTTAACAATAGATTCAACGTTTCCAAGTGAAATGTGAAGACACACAAGAAATGTTTAGTTTTTTAAAGCCAATCACATCTCCTTAGCGTTAAAGGAAGTCAGTTACATATTATATAAAAAAGAACAAATGGAGGTAAAATGTAGCACAAGACGAGATAAATAACACATTAAAATCTTGCAAATATATTCACCTGTATCAAACATTTGCATTACTAATCTTGTGTTCGCATTGGAAATGAGGACTGCACAGTTAAAACTCAAAATGCTGTGGGTAGAGTCCTAACACTGTAGATCCGTGTAATCACTAAAAGTTTAATGATCTTTGACAGCATGTGAAAGAATTAGTGTACAGCGCTAATTGATTGTCTCTCATTGTCAATAAAATTAGGGTTAATTCAACTGGACTACACAGCCAGAGCTGTACGTTTCATTACAACATTACTGTTCCATGAAAAATAATATCGTAAACTGTGCTTTCGTGACATTAATTTAAATTTTGTGCTCAGAGATATCACTTTTATGTAATATTAAGTACTGTTACTGCTATTTCAGCAATGTAAAACTTGGTCACTGCCCGTATGGTTCACATATTACATTAAATAATATATTTAATTGTGCACAAACGAAGTGGAACAAATATGCTTGATATCACTTTAATCCAGCATAATTTTCAACTAACCAAGCTCTTTGTATTTAGTCCCAGTTCAGAAAGGAATGGCCACATCCCAAAATAGAGGCTGTATTATGATGACTCGCAAAACAAGAAAATTGTAACTGATGTTAACACTTACCCGGCACCCCAACGGCAGCGAGGACACAATAGTAAATTGCATAGAACAGGCCGTTGGCTGGACCATGCATTGTCTTGTAAATGCGATTAAAATTCGACAGACTATTTACCTTAACTTTGAAACAAATAACAAGCTGTCTCATTTATAGCTGGTGAAAATCTCCAGGTAGTACATTAAATTCCAATATGCAACTTAATTACATTTCAGTGAACATATTGATTAATTCTAGGTTTTATGAATTCTCTTTGTAATGTTACTAAAATGGACATATTATACAAATATCGGGATACTCTGCTTGGATATTAAATCAAACCCGTACCGAAAAATAAATTTATATCTCGATTAAGTGGAGTTCTTGATGTTCGATAATGTGCTGAGGTCCAGTCTCGAATGTCAAACTGTCTGATCATACCTCTTCCATGATCCCGATTTATTTTTTGATCTGTTTTTTTTAAGATCTTCTATTTGTTTCTGCTTAGTGTTTTAGTTTTCATGGTTTCAGGTTGTAGGAATAATCATCAAAATTACAGATGATGAATTATTTGATACGATGCCTACACATCACTTGCTCTGCGTTACCATGCCGTGTAAAAGTCGTGCATTTTGAGAAGCACAGATCTTTTTACTTCATTGTGTTCCAGAGTCATAGGGACACACCTTTTTCTTCCAACTTTCTCTTGCTGACGTGATATTCAAGATTAATCCATTTTCCAGCATTTCGCCCATGTCTCTCACAGCTCTTCCTTTTTCGCATAACCATCCAGACGCATTTTAGATATTGCAGTCGTACCAGTTTCCAACTCTTTTTTTCTGGCAGCTTACTTCGTATGCACACCAAGCTTTGGATGAAAACGTTGCCCCGAGGTTCCAAAAACATCTTTCCCTTCTTACGTTAAGCCTATTCAATCTCAGTATTGACTCCCAAGCCACGAGATAAAATTTTGTATATTTAAAATTTGAATGCCTCTCATGATTTTATACACATCTATAAGTTCACCCCTTAGCCAGGAAAATAGCCCTACGCAAATAAACCTCTCCCAAAGGCTAACACCCTCCAACCATGGAAACATCCATGTAAATCTTTTCTGAACCATTTCTGGTTTCACAATAGGAGGGAGTAGAGAATTGCAAGCTGTATTTCAACATCGGCCGAAACAATATGCTGTACATCTGCAACATCACCTCCCAACTTCCATATTTAATGCACTTTGTAATAAAGTCAGGCACACCAAATGCCTTTTTCGCTGTCATACTTACCTGCGACTCAATTTTCAAGGAACTATGAACTTGCACTCCAAGCACTCTTTGTTCAGCAACGCCGTCCAGGAGCTTTCCATTCAGCATATAAGTCATGATTGGTTTGCCTTTCCACAATGCAGCAACTCACATTTATCCAAATAAAACTCCATCTGTCCATCGGCCCAGTGTCCCATCCGAACAAGATCCCATCATACTGTGAGGTAAATTTCTGTGCTATCAACGATACCTCCAACTTTGGTGTTATCTGCAAACTGACAAACTTTATTTCCTAAGTTCAAATACAAATAATGTACATAAATGCCAAAAAGCATTGGACCCACCAAGGACCTTTGTGGCATATGCCGATAGCAGGTCTGCAGTCAAACAGGAAGCCCTTTGCTGATGTCCTCTGTCTACAACCTTTAAACCAGTTCTGTATCCATATATATTGTTCTCTCTGTTTTCCATGTGATCTAACCTTGTTAACTAGTCTACAATAAAGAAAATCTTCGAACTTTACTGAAGATCATGTAGGTCACAACAACCGCTCTGTCCTCATCAATTCTTTTTGCTACTTATTCAGAAAACACAATCAAGTTAGCAAAACACGATATCTCAAGACCAAAGCCATGTTGACTATCTCTAATCAGTTATTTCTTTTCTCAATACATGTCAATGCTATCGCTCAGGATTCGCTCAAAACATTGCCCAGCACCATTGATCTATGTAACTCATTGGCTTTTCCACACCATGTTTCTGCAGTGGAGGCACCATGTTAGCCAAACTCCAGTCTTCTGGCACTTCACTTGTGTTTATGGATGGTACAATTATCACAGTAATGGATCCAGCAATCACGTTCCTCGCTTCCCACACAGTTTTCGGGTACACCTGATTAGGTGCTGGGGATTTATCCACCTTTATCCGTTTTAAGACGTTCAGCACTAATCCTCTGTAATATGGACACTTTCAAGAATTTTCATGCTCTTCATCTGCCATATCCTTCTCCAAACTAAACCCTGATTTAAAACCACGAGTTAAGTAACTGGCCAATATCTAATTGTTCCAATTGGCTTGCTCATTTTTAAGGGCTTTGTTGTCTCTCTCTTGTTATCCTTTCGTCCTTCATGTCTTCATAAAATCCCTTTGGATTCTGCTTAACTCTATCGGCTAAGCTACTTCATGTCCACTTTTCGTCCTGCTGATTTCCGTCTTCAGTACACTTTTCATGCCTTCATACTCTCCTTGGGATTTACTCGATTCCTGCTGTGCTTCTTTTGTATTGACCAACATCTCAAATTCTCCACTCATCAAGAATTCTCTACACCAACCAGACTTGATGTTTTCTCTAACAGGACTATACTGTCTCTGGGATCTCGTTAACTCCCCTTTGAATGCTTCGCATATTGCAGTTGTTCCTTTATATGCAACCATCCATCCCAACTCAACTTTTGTTTTTTTCTTTGATAAAATCGTCAAAATTGGCCTACCCCAATGTAGAATATTAAATTGTATATCCTATCTATCCTTTTCCATCACTATTTCAAAACCAGTAGAATTATGATCGTGCGATTGAAAACTCAAAAGCAAAGAAACCCATCAAATTCTCAAGGTACAGAATTTGCAGTGAAATACAAATTGATAGATACCCTCACTTAGCATAAAAAGGAACACGGCGGATTTCCGAAATTAATAGACATAGTTTTGAAATAAGATGACAACATCAATTTTAGTCTCAAAAGGTGTGTTCAATGTAACCAATATTTGTATTAGTTTAACAATAATTGTGACAGACCAAAATTTCATTCAGCAATAGCTGTAACTTCGTGCAATGACATCGCAGAAAGTACCAATTATTGTGATTCGTCAATTGAAATGAAGGGTTTCTTTTCTCTATCTGCGTGTTGGCCATAGCTTCACATCATTGTTGCACGAGTGAGTAAAGAGCAAGCTCTGAGGTGCCGCCCTTGAAATTAAATGTTTTACGACATCCCACTTCATCTATTTAAAGAAACGTGAATAAGAAAAACGGATATTACAGCACAAAATCCAGGGAAATGGTTAAATGCCTCAAGTCAAGAAAAATTCTGCATGGAAAAGCTGAATACAATGTGTTAACAGGGAATTGGCGGAGAGAATATTGTGTCGGCTGTGTGGTTCGCTGAACCTGAACATTGGTGATTAAATGAAAACACTTGAAACACAATCAGCATCACAGGTTGTCGAGTTAATAATTACTTGTAATGAATTCAGCTGGATGAATGCTCAGACTTCCCTTCCCATGACAAAGGGACTGCTAAAGTGCTTTGCATTTCACAGGATCTCGCACTTCAGACTGTGCAGCCTGAATAAGGAACTGAATGAATAAATCCTAAATAATCATGCCCATTTCAGGTACTTGCAACAACTCTTCCCTTAAATCCTTATTCACCTTAGCAAAACTGGAGAAAGATTCAATTGACGTCAGTTGCTAAACATCCTGTAGATTCACAGTTTTGAGCAGTGACTAAATGTATTTACATAGCCTCTGTCATTTATTTCATTTGGACTAATGCAAGCTATCACTGTCAGTATTTAACTCTCAGACATAAATGCCAAAGGTTCGAATTGGTGAACCTTCTCTAAAATTGAGTTAAAATGTTGCAGTATCAAATTTTTTGAAGTTATCTGTACTGTTTGTAAAATTTATTCAAAAGTGCAAAGAGCTGAGATCGAGCAAGGATGAATTTAAAATCAGATAGAGCAGAGTGGGAAAGTAAAGGAATGATTGCAAACTATAATACTACAAAGAACTACAAACGCTGTAAACTTCAAGGATAACGTGTTATGAAGATGTAGGTGTACAATATCTTCAAGAAAGTAAAAGCTATCAGTGACAGCACCAAGTATTCTTAATAAGACACAATACAATATGTGTATTGTGTAGCTCGAGCTACTAGGGAAGGTGGTTGCTTGGAAACGACAAAACAGATTCGAATTATGCCAAACACTTTAAATTATAATCCACAAAATGCGAAATTCCTGTAAAGTTTCAGTTCAGTATATTTACAATCTTAAAATCCAGTGACACAAACCAATGCTTTCGAATATACAACCGGGCAAAATTGAACTGTGGGAAGAGAACTTCAACCAGACGAACTGATGTAGACTGCCAGTAAGAATTCTCTGAGAAATAACTGTCGAGAGAAGGAGTTTGCAAAGAGAAAAACCCCAACACTGACCTGGAGAGCTAAAAATGTGTTGCTTGTAAAGCGCAGCAGGTCAGGCAGCATCCAAGGAACAGGAAATTCGACGTTTCGGCCATAAGCCCGTCTTCAGAAATAAAGAAGGGCTTATGCCCGAAACGTCGAATTTCCTGTTCCTTGGATGCTGCCTTACCTGCTGCGCATTTCCAGCAACACATTTTCAGCTCTGATCTCCAGCATCTGCAGACCTCACTTTCTCCTCGAAGATACCGACCTCGAAGAGAGCCAAACTAACAACGAAAATTAAGAGAAGATTCGAAGACTGAATAGTATTCAAAGTTTAACTTTATTGTAATTCATAACCGGGAGTTTTATCGGATTAGTATTATGGAAGGGAAGGTAACAGGTAGTTTAGACTACGGAATTGTTAATAATTGTTCGTTAATTATTCTGTGTTATAGTTTAAGAAATGAAGTTAATCGTTACTTCACATTGAACTTGGACAGTCATATTTGTTTACAGATTTCTTCACAGGACAAACCTTTTTTGTGTGTATGTTGCTAGTTTTGACTTAAGCAGGACGGTTTGCCCGTGTCGTTATATTAGATATTTTCTATTGTAATCTGTACTCTGCTGTATTGGATTTCATCTGCCACTAGTCTATGCTCTTCTCTGAGTTTTCTGGGAGAATAATTCGACATGAATCTTTCGCTCTGATTTCTCTCCACAGATTCTGACAGACCTGCAGAGCTTTACTGGCAATTTCTATTTCTATCTCTGATTTACAGCAAATGCAGTTCTTTCTGTTTTTGTGTCCTTTCTTGCATTGTTTGCTCTCTTTGTCCTTACTGTTCACAACATTTCGAAATTTTGTGGCAATCCATCTACTTCGTTTCTCTGCATCATAAATATAAACAGAGCCATCATTAACATTTAAGGTTCAGCTTAGCATTACTATCTGACGCCTGGCGTTCAGCGAATTTCAGACGGCTACTCTTCATATTGTGCAAATGTCTCAAGAGTCACATGAATGCCTGAGGTAAACCATCATATAAAATGCCTTTTGTCAGTCCAGTTCTAGCCCACGAACGAAATTATTCAATTTATGCTCTGTGTTACTTCATCAATGGCTCAGAAAAGTGAGTTGCTTAGCATTAGAGAAATTATCTTCTTTCCTTAATTCACATTGGGCTAAATGACTAAATGTTATGCTACTAATTTATCCGATTTTCCGATCAGTGGACACGCAGTATGCAATATGTAACTTATTATGTGATTGGAATAGATCTGCTGCATAATTCTTAACGAGGGAAAAATGAATTTGAACACTTTGGCTTATTAGACATGAGCAATAAACACTTACTTAGCCACCAACGCATTCTGCTCATGTTTTCCTTTCTTTTAAAAAGACATTCGTGGACAGTCACTGATATGAAAAAATATGCCTTCATCCATTACACGGAAAATATCCCAATCCACTTCGTGAAGCTGAAGTTTTGGCGTGTTGTTTCGACATCAAATGCAACACAAAAGTGCTTAATTGTCAGGCGAAAAATATCATGGAAATGTATATGTGTTATCCTTATGTCTACTTTAACAATCGGAGGGAAGTGGCCAGTTCTCGCAAATTAGCATTTTATATTTTGTTTGGTTTAGCAAACTGAAGCTGCTGGGAGAAGAGAAACTGCTACAGTGAAACATATGTTCTCAACTTCAACAGATGTTTATAGAACAATACAGCACAGAACAGCCCCTTCGGCCCACGATGTTGTGCCAATCATTTATTCTAGCTTAAGCACCTATCCATGTACCTATCCAATTGCCGCTTAAAGGTCACCAATGATTCTGACTCTGCCGTTCCCTCAGGCAGCGCATTCCATGCCCCCACCACTCTCTGGGTAAAGGACCCACCCCTGATATCTCCCTTATACCTTCCACCCTTCACCTTAAATTTATGTCCCCTTGTAACACTCTGTTGTACCCGGCGAAAAAGTATCTGACTTTCTACTCTCTCTATTCCGCTGATCATCTTATAAACCTCTATCAAGTCACCCCTCATCCTTTGCCGTTCCAATGAGAAAAGGCCGAGCATTCTCAACCTATCCTCGTAAGACCTATTCTCAATTCCAGGCAACACCCTGTTAATTCTCCTCTGCACCCGCTCCAAACATTCCACATCTTTCCGAAAGTGAGGTAACGAGAACTGCACACAGTACTCCGAATGTGGCCTTACCAAGGTCCTGTACAGCTGCAACATCAGCTCACGACTCTTGAATTCAATCCCTCTGCTAATGAACGCTAATGCACCATGGGCCTTCTTACAAGACCTATCCACATGGGCTCTGTCCCGAAACGTCGAATTTCCTGTTCCTTGGATGCTGCCTGACCTGCTGTGCTTTAACCAGCAACACATTTTCAGCTATCCAACTGAATGGCAACTTTCAAAGAGCTGTGAACATACACCCAAGATCTCTCTGTTCCTCCACATTACTAAGAACCCTACCGTTAACCCTGTATTCTGCATTCTTATTTGTCCTTCCAAAATGGACAACCTCACACTGGAAAGGGTTACACTCCATCTGCCACTCCTCAGCCCAGCTCTGCATCATATCTCAGTCCCTTTGCAGCTGAAAACAGCCCTGTGCACGATCCACAACTCCACCAATCTTCGTATCGTCGGCAAATTTACTGACCCACCCTTCGACTCCCTCTTCCATGTCATTAATAAACATTACAAACAGCAGAGGACCCAGAACTGATCCTTGCGGAACTCTACTTGTAACTGGGCTCCAGACTGAATATTTACCCTCTACCACCACTCTCTGACTTCGACCGATTTGCTAGTTCTCTATCCAACTGGCCAAATTTCCTACTATCCCATGCTTTCTGGCTTTCTGCATAAGCCTACCATGGGGAACCTTATCAAATGCCTTAATAAAATCCACGTATACTACATCCACTGCTCTACCCTCATCTACATGCTTGGCCATCTCCTCAAAGAATTCAATAAGGCTTGTAAGGCAAGACCTACCTCTCAAAAATCCGTGCTGGCTGTCCCTAATCAAGCAGTGTCTTTCCAGATACTCATAAATCCTATCCCTGAGTAAACTTTCCATTACTTTGCCTTCCACCGAAGTAAGACCAACTGTCCTGTAATTCCCGGGGTTATCCTTAATTCCCTTTATTGAATGGGGCACAACATTCGCCACTCTCTAGTCCCCAGGTACCACCCCCATGGACAGTGAAGACAAAAAGATCATTGCCACCGGCTCTGCAATTTCCTTTCTTGCTTCCCACTTAATCCTAGGACATATCCCATCATGCCCGGGGGACTTGTCTGTCCTCAAGTTTTTTCAAAATGCCCAACACATCTTCCTTCCTAACAAGTATCTCTTCTAGTTTACCAGTCCACTTCATACTCTCATTTCTAAACAATACGGTCACTCTCATTAGTAAATATTGAAGAAAAGTACTCATTCAAGACCTATCCTATCTCTTCTGACTCAATACACAGTCTCCCACTATTGTCCTTGATCGGACCTACCCTCGTTCTCGTCATTCTCATGTTTCTTAGATACGCATACAATGACTTGCGGTTATCCTTGATCCTACCCTCCAAAGATTTTTCTTGCCATCTCTGAGCACTCCTAATCCCTTTCTCCAGCTCCCTCCTGGTTATCCTGTATCCCTCCAACGCTCTTTCTGAACCTTGTTTCCTCAACCTTATGTAAGGCTCCTTCTTCCTCTTTACCAGACATTCAACCTCCCTCGTCAACCAAGGTTCCCTCACACGAACATTTCTTTCCTGCCTGACAGGTACATACATATCAAGGACACATTTCAACGACATTCTTCCCTGACAGCCTATGCTCCCAACTTATGCTCCTCAGATCCTATCTTGCATCATCGTGTTTACCCTTCTCCCAACTGTAAAAACCTACCCTGTTGCACGCACCTATCTCTCTCCGTAACCAAGGTGAAAATCACAGAATTGTGGTCACCATCACCAAAATGCTCACACACTAACAAGCCCATCACTTGTCCTGGTTCGTTACCAAATATCAAATCCAATATGGCCTCCCCTCTGGTCGGACAATCTACATACTGAGTTAGAAAAGCTTCCTGGACACACAGCATAAACACCGCCCCGTCCAATCTACTTGATCTAAAGAGCTTCCAATCAATATTTCAGAAGTTGAAATCGCCCATGAATAATACCCTGTAGCTTCTGCACCTTTCCAAAATCTGTTTCCCAATCTGTTTCTCCACATCTCTGCTGCTATTGGTGGGGCCTATAGTAAACACACAATAAGGTGACTGCTACTTTCCTATTTCTGACTTCAGCCCATACTACTTCCAAAGGCATATCCCCTCGAACTGCCTTTCTGCAGCCATTATACCATTTATAATTAGCAACGCTAAACCCCCTCCTTTTTTACTATCCTCGCTAATTTAACTGAAACATCTGTAACCAGCAACCTCCAACAACCATTCCTATCCCTCTTCTATCCACGCTTCCGTGATGGCCACAACATTGTAGTCCCAATTACCAATCCACGCCTTAAGTTCATCCACCTTATTTCTGATTCTCCTTGCGTTGAAGTATACACACTTGAGCCCATCTCTGTGTCCGCAAGTATTCCCTGTCAGTGCTACTTTCTCCACAGGCTCCCTACATTCTTAGACATTCTGACAAACAGTTAACCTACTCACTGGACTACATGTCCGGATCCCATCCCCCGGCCAAATTAGTTTGAACCCCCCCCCACCCCCGAAGAGTGCTAACAAACCTACCTTCCAGGATATTGGTGCCCTTCTGGTTCAGGTGCAATCCGTCCTGCTTGTACAGGTCCCACCTTCCCCAGAATACAGTCCAATTGTCCAAATACCTGAATGCCTCCCTCCTACACCATCCTTGCAGCCACGTGTTCAACTGCACTCTCTCCCTATCCCTTGCCTCACTGTCACGTGGCACCGGCAACAACCCAGAGATGACGACTCTATCCGTCCAAGCTTTGAGCTTCCAGCCTAACTCCCTGAGCTCCTGAATGACCTCCTCACCCCTTTTCTTACCTATGATGTTGGTGCCGATGTGCCCCACGACTTATGGCTGCACACCCTCCCACTTAATGATTCTGAAGACACAGTCTGAGACGTCTCGGACCCTGGCACCCGGTAGGCAAAAAAACAGCCAAAGGTCTCGCCCATGTCCACAGAACCGCCTGTCTGTCCCTCTAATTATAGAGTCTCCTGTAAGTAGCACTCTCCTCCTCTCCCCCTTTCCCTTCTGAGCCTCAGAGACGGACCTCATGCCTGAGACCCGGTCACTGCAGCTTACCCCTGCTAGGCCGTCCCCCGCAACAGTATCCAAAGCAGTATACTTATTGTTGAGGAGAACAACCACAGGGGATCCCTGCACTGCCTGCTTCCACCCCTTCCCACCACTAACTGTTACCCAGCTACCTCTATTCTCTGGCGTAACTATGTCCCTGTAGCTTCTATCTATCACCATCTCAGACTCACGAATCCTTCTCAGTTCATCTAACTCCAGCTCCAGTTCCCTGACGCGGTCCTTCACCACTCAAACAACAATCACTTACCTTCCCGACCAGCCCAGCTCTGCGCTCCGACTTCACTTCCGCCCAGCTCCCGCCCCTCTCTGCTGCAAAAAGACAGTTGGCGTCTAGTTAGGTTCTTAAATAACAATCATTTACCTTCCCAGCCAGCTCACCGCTCCGACTTCACTTCCGCCCAGCTCCCACCGCTCTCTGTTTCTTGACTGAGTTTTCTCTCTGACCTTGCTGCTGCCTGCAGAACCTATGTTTTTATTTTGCTTTTTAACCAAAGGGTGTTCTTGTGGGATGCTGCGGGAATTGGAACAGCTTCTTCGTTAACTTGTGGTTTTAAGTCGGTTTGGTTTTCAAATAGTTAAGCTATTCTAAACTTTGTTTTCCTTTGTTCATGTTTCTACTATAGCGTTCAAATAAATGTTGTTGGTTTTCAAGCCGAGTTGTTTGACAAGCTGCATCACTCCTAGAATATCCACAGTGAATCTGTTTTTAAAAAAAGCAAAAAAAGGTTTGCCTCTGCACTGCCTTCTTAAAATAATTTGCGTGTGTTTAGCCCGGTCCATAACAGATTGGTGACTCTTTGCGGGATTTGTTCTGTTGTTCCAAATTTAGATTGCAGTGTTTGAATGCAAAAGGTGCGAGTGGTAGTCGTTAGTGACTTTTTTTTCCAGTGTTGAGTTCGGTTCGTTTCAGAAAGTGCTTGTTGCAGCAAAACCTCCACAAGTCTACCAGGTTTTTCTGGTAGAAGTGACTTTAGGAGTTTTCAAGAAGTGAGCAAGGCCAACTGTTGGAATAGCAGACAAGTTGGAAATGACATTCGAATCTTCGGAAATAGCTAAAATTCAATCGAACATAATGGAGCTTCATTTTGAGGCAAAAGAAAACAAGGAAGAGAAAAATAAATTAAACAATTTCAATTACAGTTAAAAGTCGATTCACTAGAGAAAAGAATGGAGGTTCCTAGCAGAAAGTAAAGAGAAAGAGAGATAGTTTGAACTTCATAAATTGGCACATGGAGATGAAAGTTGACCTAAAAGGATGGACGTGAAGGCAGAGGATAGGCTTAGTGAATACGAAAGTGAGGATGAGCAAACCAATCGTAGCTAAAGGCCTGGTAGGAAACTGTTTAAATAAATAGAAACATTGCTTGAACCTAATGAGAAGAATGGTTAAGACTTTATGTTTCATTTTGGAAGGTGGCTAAGCAAATGAAGAGGCCCGTAAATAGCTGGTTTTTGTGAATCCAAACAAAGCTGTTCAGCACAGGTATTGATTTATTTGCATTACTATGATCTGATTGATTTGGGGAATATTGGGAGGTGAAGGCAGCAATGTTAAATGTAGAAAAGCATGTGACAGAAATCAACAGACAACGTTTCAGGGATCTAAGGAGGGATCATGGTCAACCATTGCGTTTGGAAGGATCAAGCAGTGTAACTTTGATTGGTGCATAATTACGTTAAAATAAATCAAACATATTAGCCTCTTACAGGGGCGTTTACTTTGGAAGAGTTCAAAAATTCACTTACTGAAGTAATAAGAACTCGTATGGGAGATCAGAGATTTAAAGTGGCATGATTAGCAGCTGAAATGTCTGATGATTATGAGTTCATTTATAAAGCATAGTTTAGTGCCCAACATCAAATTTAATGCATGACGGATAGAACATGGAGAAAAGTGAAATCTTCACGTGAGAAGGAAAAGCGGATTTCGTCGAAGATCATAAAGATAGCAAACAACAAGGTCGAATAAAGAAACCCATGAAGAGGGAAGAGAAGTTAAAAGGCTCCGGTGTCTTCACTGGAAGAAGGCAACATGAATAGAGCGTTGGTGGGTTAGGAAAAGCACTGGGAAGACCGATGTAGGTAAACAGGACCAGCGTGAGAATTTTGTTGGAGTGGAAAAGGAAAGCACAGTAAGGCTAAAAAGCTGGGACAGAATGCATCACTTGGCTGGAGGTTGATTGAAGAGGCAGTGACAGATCATCTCTGAAACATTTACTTGCGAAGGTTAAGTTTATTCACAAAGGCCATGCGCAACACGTACAGCAGTTATGGTATTAACAGGTATGGGAGCATGTGAATCTTTTTTTGTTGTTGAGAGATGAAGAGATATGTAACTCAGAAGGGCTATTGCTAGAAAAGGTGCGAGGGCATGGAATTCATGATGAGGCAAGAAGTGCTCATTTATATCGGAGGAGGTTTGAGTGTCAAGGGAAAAGTAGAGAAGGATATACTGGAGAAACTTTTGACACCAAGATAAAAATTTGATCTTGCTAACAATAGAATTCATTCACAGGTAGAACTTCTGCCTCTTGTGTCTGGAAAAAAAAAAGGAAAATCAGGGAACTGAGTTATTACAGAAAGCATCGCCTGTGATTATTCTTGACTTTCAGCTAACAAGGTCATAAATTCACAGGTTGAAACAATAGGACAGAACAAAGAATACAGATGAGAAAGGTAAAGAAGAATTTTCAAATGCCATGTTTCTTCAATTTGTTGAGGGAAAGCAAGAGCAGATGGCGGACAAAGTAAACTTGTTTAAAGTCAGAGAATTAATTGAATTACAATAGAAAAATGAAATTCCGAATCAATTCTATCTAAAAGCATTTTCAACAGATGATTCTGAGATAATAACTGAATTTCAATATCTCAAAAACAATGTGAATTAATAATGAAATGGAGACCATAAAACAATCAGGCAGATATGAATAGGGCAAAAGTTTATCAAGTCATTTGACCAGTGGGTTATCGAAAGGAGGTAGCTCACAAACTTACAGTAGGAGGTCATTTAGTTGTGCTGAAAACTAAAGATAAAATGCAAAAGCATGTTGTGGTTCTGTTCGCTGAGCTGGGAATTTGTGTTGGAGACGTTTCATCCCCTGTCGAGGTGACATCCTCAGGGCTTAGGACCCTCCTGTGAATCGCTTCTGTGACCTTGCCTATGGCATTTGTAGTGGTTTGAATCTGTTGCTTCCGGTTGTCAGTTCTAGCTGTCCATTGCAGTGTCCAGTATATTGGGTCCAGATCGATGTGCTTATTAATTGGATCTTTGGATGAGTGTCATGCCTCTAGGAATTCCCTGGTTGTTCTCTCTTTGGCTTGTCCTATAATAGTCGTGTTGTCTCAGTCTAATTCATGTTGCTTGTCATCTGCGTGTGTGGCTACTAAGGATAGCAAATTGTGTTGTTTCGTGGCTAATTGGTGTTCATGGATGCGGATCGTTCGCTGTCTTCCTGTTTGTCCTGTGTAGTGTTTTGTGCAGTCCTTGCATGGGATTTTGTACACTACATTGGTTTTGCTCATGCTGGGTATCCGGTCGTTCGTTCTGGTGACTTGTTGTCTGAGAGTGGCTGTTGGTTTGTGTGCTGTTATGAGTCCTAGTGGTCGCAAAAGCATTTGCTATCACATAAGGATTTAGTCTAATTTGCCCAACATGTCAGTCATAATAGATAATTCGAAAATTACAAGCATCACCTTTAATATCCATTCCTACATTTGAGGAACATTTACAAAATTCTTAATTGGTTGAGCAGGTGCCCTAACTAAACAACAAGTGGGAATTAGTATTAGTTACCAAGAATGAATGTAGCCACCAGATTTTCAAAGGGCGTTGTATTATGCAAAATCACAGCTAAGATGATTGTAGAAGGGTTGTGCGTGTTTTTCACGAGATACGGACGACTCACAGAGATTGAGGCATAGAGTTTAGAGTCCTACAGAACAGAGACAGGACCGTTATTCCAAACTGGTCCTTGCCGAGCAAAATGGCCCTCCACACTAATCCCATTTCCTGTCACTTGGTTCACATTCATCAATACGTTTACTATCCATATTTTGGTCCAAATGCCTTTTGGACTTTGTTAAAGTAGCCACCTCAATTACTTCCACTGGCTGCTCATTCTATAAACGTACCAGCCTCTGTGAAAGAGGGGTTGCCCCTCAGGATCCCTTATATTATTTGCCCTCTAGCCTTAAACTGTCACCTTCTCGTCCTCGATTCCACAACTGTGGGAAAAAAAAGACTGATGCCAATCACAATATGCTTCCCATGATCCTATAAGGTCCCTCTTAAATTTTCTATACTCTAATGAAAAAAAAGTCTTTGCTTGTCCCACATCTCCCTATAATTTGGGCCATTGATTCCAGGCGATGTTCTTGGAAATTTATTCTGTACTCTATCCGGTTATGTTACATCCTTCCGAAAACAACATGAACAAAACTGAATACATTACTGCAAGTGAGGCCTCACCAACCTCCTGTCGAAATGCAGAGTAACTTCCTACGTTCTACGCTCAATGCCCTGACTGATTAAAGCCAGTCTGCCAAATGTCTTCTTCACTGCCCTGTCTACCTGTGACTCCACTTCAAGAGAAACGGGAATCTGAGCTCCAAGATCCCACTATTCCACTACACTTCTTAAGGGAGTACTATTCACCATGAAATTGTTGCCTTGATTTGACTTTGCAAATTACAATGCTTCACACTTATCTTTATTAAAATCCATTCGCCATTTATCAGACAACCTCCCCAGCTGATCAAGGTCCCGATGCAATTTCTGAAAACATTTATCGCTTTCCACGATCCTTCCTATTTTACTTTCATTAACAAACTTAGTAACCATGCTGTGTACATTCTCATCGAAATCATTGAGATAGGTAACAAACATAATGGCTCAGGAACGACCCCAAAGCCACTCGACTCGTCTCAGGCCTCCAGCCTGACAACATCCTTCCAATATTACCCTCTGCATCCTACCAGCAAGCTAATTTTGTATCCAATTTGACAGCTCACTCTGGACTGCACACGATCTAACTTTGCACATCAGCCAATGATGTGGAACCTTGTCAAATGCTTTATTAAAATCCATATCGTTTACATCTATCGCCTTGCTATCGTCGACCTTCCTGGTTACATCAGCAATGAACTCGAACAAATGTGTGAGTCAGTCACAAAACTACACTAAATCAGGACAATTTTTCATCATGCATCAATTTTTCCATCAATGGTATTCAAGGAAATTATACACAGATTGCGAATAAAACAATCCAAATGTATCCATAACCGCAGGGATCACGAGAAACAGGGCATCAGATGTTCACGACACGTGGAAGGCCTCCAGTCAAGACTGGACAGAAGGTTTGCAGAAAGGAATTGCATTTGCAATTTTTGCCATTAGAAGTGCATCGAATGAATCGAACAAATTCAGTCAACTTACATTTGTTTTGGGGCATGACGTGAGGGGACCACGGAAATTCATTGAGGAGACATTGAAAGAACTCAATTTTGACTTCACATATATGTGCCAAATTTCAGGGAATGGTAAAAATGGAGCTGGGGACTTAGATACACAGCATTAAAATTTCCACAAGATACAATGAAACAGGAAGCGGACAATGAAGCAAAATCTCACAATTTTGCTGTTGGAGATACAGAATTAGTTTTCCTTCCGGTGACACGTGAACTTTTTATAGGAAGGTTTAGTGGATCCAATCAAGTCGAATGGTGATTGAATGTTTTGAACTATTTGATAAGGACTTCAGACAGAAATAAATCGCACCTTGTGTGTTTCGTGAAGATGCTGAACAGATACTTTGAAAGCGAAGGAAAGAAAAAGGAGAATGATTTAATATTTGCAATACAGAGTGAAGATTCGAGTTCTGAAAATTCTGAACTTGACATTCTTCAACATAAATTTGAAAATGAAGAACTTATCAATAAGTTGAATAAATTATTGAGTTACCATCGGAGGAAAATGGTGCTTGCCTGGAGGAGTCCTTGCTATCGCATACGTGGAAATAATCTGGTCAGTAGTTATCTAATTATACTTGATAGAGTTATAGGAAATGCTGTTGCAATTAAGCAACATCCTTGTAGACTTAACCCTCTAAAGTTGGCACAAGTTTAAAAAGACATTAAACGCATGCTCCAAGACAACATAATCAAAGTACTTTGCAGTCACTGGAGTTCAACCACAGTAATTGTGCCAAAACCAAATGGTACCCAATGGTTAGCTGTGAACAATCACGAACTGATTGCAGTTACAAATTCTAACTCATAAACGACTTTGTGTATAGAAAAATGCGTTGAGAGTTTGGGACAAGCAAAGAGTATTCATAATTTGGACTTACTCCGAGGTTGCTGGCAGGTATCTTTATCCTCAAGAGCTAAGACAATTTTGGCATTGGCAACACTGAATGAAATGCATCAATTTCGAGTCATGTCATTTGATATGAAAAATGTGCCAACCACATTTGAAAGACTAATCAAGAAATTTATTTCTGAAGTACCCAATTGATTGATATGTATCGACATCCTGATGATGCTTATTCATGCATGGAAGGAATATTTGCTTCATCTATCAGAATTGATCGATCTACCTTTACAGGCAGGCTTTTTTTTTGCCAAACCTGGTTAAAAGTGAATTTGCGAAAGACCAAATCAACTTCCTGGGCCATGTTATCGGATATGGAGAAGATCTTCACGGAATATGAAAAAAAGTTAATTGAAGATATTGCCATTGCATCGCTGAAGAGAAAATTACTGTGATTCCTGAGATTGAATGGGTTTTATCGGAAATTATTACCAAAAGTTAGCAATGCGTCTCTTCCTGTCTCTGATTTACTAAAGAAATGTAAAAAGATTCAGTAGACGGCAGATTTTCCAAAGACATCTGACAATCTGGAAGCTGTGTTAAGCACTAGCCAGTATTAGCCACACATAATTATTCAAGATGATGATCTACGTGAGTGATGTATGTGTCGGTACTCTACTGTTATAAGGAGTTGAGGAGGAAATTTTTAAAAAGGCCTATCGGATATTTGTCCAGGTAATTGAACATCAATCAGCAGAAATATATGAACATTGAGAAGGAGTTCTCGAGCTTCGTGTTGCGAGTAACATGTCTAAGATAATCATGACCATTGATCATTAAGATTTTGGAGAAATGTAAGGAGAGAAGTTCCAGACTGTGTACAGAGAGCTTAATATTGCTGATATTTAATTTGAACATAGCACAAGTCACAGGGCGAGAAAGCATAATTACTGACGAATTATCGAGACATCAAAGAATATCGAATGTTTTCTGTGGCAGGAGTAAACAGGCTGAAGTAGAATGTAGTGGTACATACTTGCATGGTTATAACTAATGTCATGTTTATGTATTGTTGTATACTAACAGAGTAAGACTGCGGAGTTTTCAAATGGAGCCATCTTGGTTTTTCAAAATGCATATTTAAGGGGTGGTGTGACGGTGTTTTCAGTTCGAAAAGGTTATTTGGTTTTGTTCAAGAAGATTGCTGAATGTAGAGACGCTGATGTATTTACTTTAACAATGGCAGCAGAGTGCCCTGATCTCGCAGTTTCGTTTGTTTATGGCTAGGTTTAGGTTCAGGCAGCGGTCAGAGCTGCTGGTGGTAGAGAAGCTATTGCAATGAGTAAATATTCTATGCGTCAGTGAACGTTTCTTATCTGACTTTTCTGTCTGAAATATTTTGCTATCTATCAAACCTGTGTTTGAATTTAACTTTTGCCAAAGGGTGTATTCTTGGAATACTGTGAGAATTGGAACAGTTTCTTCGTTATGTTGCCAGATCAAGTCAATTTTGTTTCCACGTAGTTAATGTCACAAGGCTGGTCATTTTCTTTTTCCCTGTAAGTTGATCCTTTTCTCAAGGATATTGTGTCCTTTTTTTTTGCAGAGGGGTCATAAGGAAGTCGGGCTCCGAAACGGCTGGATTTGTTACAGAGAAAAGATACCTTTCTGTTTATGTGTAAACCCATGAGATTTTATGTCAAAGCTTTCATGTCTTTAGAAACAAAATGCGTAAGGGGGCATGACCAGCTCTGTAGCTAAACAGTTCCGTTCAGAACTTTAATTAGAGAAGTTCAGCAGTGGAGCTGTGTGGAAACAGGCTGCTAATCTATCTTTCTCCTTTAGCCCTTCTAACTTCGATCTGTACGTCTTTCTTTTTTGTTGTGCTGAGCGTAAGTGGGGTTGCTTATTGGGTTAGCTGTGCATATGTGGAACTGCAAAATTATGAATACTTTAGATAATCTGAGTTCTGAATGTGCTCTTTCTTCTGTTCTTTGTATTTCATTCCATAATTATGTGAATAGCTTTTTTGTCTATTTTTAAAACTGGTAGTGAATCTAGCTAACTTCCTCTGAGTAACTTTGTCTGTACATTTACAAAACCAAATTGGAAAGTTATGGTCTGGGATACGTACTGAAGAAATTTTTTGAGTGGTCTGGCCTGGTCCATAACATTAAAATATTCTAAATTCGGTTTTCTTTGATTTGAATTCTTCTGTTTCAACTGTAGTGCTGAAATAAATTACGTTTTGCTAAAAGCCCCGAGGTTAATAATTTATTTTATGGGCTTTTAATTAAAAAACCTTCTAAATTCTGCTGTCAGGGTGTGACAATCTGAAGAAAGCAATAGTTTATGCACTTGAAGTGTTTATTATTTCGAAAGAAAGACATGACATTGACATGTTTGCTCAATATGTCATGAAGTTATCAGTGTTCAACATAATGATGCTAAGCCCGAACCGTAATTGTACCACCAGGATCACACTGTCAACAAAAATAAGCTATATATTCTTGAACTGGTAGAAATTGTGTAATGATGCAAAGAGCTTTGTATGTGATGCAAATGAAGAAGTGGTGCATGCCTGTTTGGATTCAATATATTGTGTAGATAAACCTGCAGTATTGATAACATGCAAGCCATCAATTTCAAAGTTTTGAACGAGCAGAGACATTACTTGCTGGAGAATTTGTTTGTCAACATTCATATTGTTAGCTATTTCAAACGCTGCACATACCTGAAGTAATGTGTTATCCATTGCTTCTGATATTGGGGGCTAAATAAATTTAGCTACAATTAATTCATTCAGTATCAAGAGCATATTTTTCTGTGTGTGTCCTGCCAAATTACTGTGATAATATTGCAGCAATCGCTAAAATGCAGGTAGAGGTGTTCGGCCATGTGACGTGCATATTCATATCGCCAGATTCAACAAAACCGAGGCATCCACTCATGCAAAATCTAAACACAAACAATTTAGACAAATCCCATATGAAGTAATATTAAGTAAGTCTTTGTTCACGTGCGAGATCAATGTTGTTGGATTGCTACTGTGTGATGTAGGTTTGGGGCTTTCAGAAAAAAAGGCACTTTATTTTTCCTGATGATGTAATTTATCACATTTAACCCTATTCCTATTACGAAAGAGTTAAGAGGCAATGGGAGCTAATTTTCCGTCTTCTATTTATTTATGAGTTGCTCAAATGCCATTTATTTATTGTGAAGCATTTGAAATAAGTAGACAACAGTACAAATGTGCAGACAGAGTTAAATACTAGGATTTCGTAATAATCCATTGTAAATAAAGAGACCCATTCTAATTCTGATGCTCCAGGTGACTTCACCTGCAGCAGAAAATCATCAAACAAGGCCTCTAATTCAGTTTGAGTTTCTCTAAATAAATTCAGGCATGATTCGACTATTCATAACGTGCTGACTTTCCATTGCAATTAAGAATTTTAATTTTTCAATTCTCTGCCAATGAATTATTTATCGCTTCAATGTTGTAGAGTCAGGAATCATTTCATCCGAATTATTGGTGCGGCTCAATGGATCTGTATTGTGTCACAGCGCCAGAGATCCAGGTTCGATTGTAACATTGGAAGACTGTGTAGAGTTTGCAAAATCTCCCTGTACATGCGTGGATTTCCTCCGTGTACTCCAGATTCGTACCACAGTCCAAAAATGTGCAGGTTAAGTGAATTAGCTGTGCTAAATTGACAATAGTGTTCCCCAACATGTAATTTACGTCTGGATAATAAAGTGGGGAACTGGGTTTGGAATGGGTTACTCTTCGGATGGTCCGTGTGGATATGTTGGGCCAAGTGTCGTCTTTCCACAGTGGAGGGATTCCATGATTTAGAGCGAAATATGTTATAATTAACTGTTGCTCAGTCATCATGTTTCTTGACTCAGGCAGATACAGAATCGGACGGATTGGAAACACCTTGCGATTTATCTGTGAAACCAACAGCCTCAATCATTGTATGTACAACCGGATGTGCAAAAGGGCGGGACTCTTTGGTTTCCTAAGGTAACACATTCAAGAACGTCCATGGTTATAGGTTCAGAAACAATTTGCTGTCTAAACACAGTTTAATTTAAAGGTTCTAGCTTGGGATATGACGAACATAATATCTGAATCCACAGCAATCTATTATGCTAGAATACACCACGAAGGTAGGAATTGGGTTGGCTCTATAAAAATGAATATAAAACTTCAAGCAAAATCATGGAAACGTTATCATCAAGTAATACTGAGAAGGTGTTTTTATTTAACCATTTTCTACAATATTGAAAGAAAAAACTGTTTCCTACTCAAATAACAAAAAGTTATTTCCAGTAAGTTGAATTGATTTGAATTTATTGTCACGTATACTAAGGTACTCTGAAAAGCTTTGTTTTGTGAGATATGCTGGCAGATCACATAGTCAAGTAGCATAGATAAGTAAATAAAACGTAAACAGCCGCAAAAACAAAAACATAGGTACAGAGGAATGTTAATAGTTTGTAAGTTCGATCAGTATTCTAACAACAGGAGAATAGAAACTGTTTCAAAAGCGGCTAGTGCGTGTGTTCAGGTTTATGTACTTTCGCCCCGATGGTATAGGTTGTCGAAAACATGCCAGAGTGGGATGGACATTTGAGAATGCAGGTGGCCTTTTCGTGACTGCAGATCTGGGGGATGGATTCTATATTTAGGAGGTTGGCCTTCGTGAATTTCTGGGACAAGTGCATCACTCTTTGCAACGTTCTCCGATTTTCAATGGTACTCTTGCCATACCAGGCAGTGATACATCCCGACAGAATGCTCACGATGGTGTACCTATAAAAGTTGGCAAGGGAATTTGCTGTCAAACTAAATGTCCTCAGCTGTCTGAGGAAGAACAGATGTTGTTCGGCCTTTGTAACGAGTGTGTCCACATCAAGAGTCCACGAAAGCTTGATGTGGATGGCCACTACCAAGAGCTGCTCACTCTCCACTTGTTACACCTCGGTCTTCTTAATATGTAAGGGTGGCATGAGTAACATTCCGCAGAAAGTCAATACTGACTTCCTTGCATTTGCGGGCATTCAGAGGTAGATTGTTTTCAGTGCACCATTTTTCCAGATCTTCCACTTCCCGTCTGTAGTCTGTTTCGTCGCCATGTGAAATTCGATCGACTATGATTATGTTATTTGCGAACTTGTAAATGGCATTAATCTGTATTTCACGACGCAGTCATGGGTATACAATCAGTACAGTAGAGGGCTGAGTACGCACCCATGAGCTCTCCAATGTTGAGTGTCAGTGAGTATGAAACATTGTCGCCAATCTCAATTGATTGTGGCCTGTAGGTCAGGAAACTGAGGGCACAGTTGTAAAGAGTGGGGTTTTAACCCAGATCTCTAAGTATAGTTATCAGTCTCAAGGAGATAATAATAGTGACGGCTGAACTGTAGTCAAAGAGTAGGATTCTTCCGTACCTGTTCTTGGTGTCAAGATGTTCTACAGATGAGTGAATGGCAATTGATATGGCATCTGACGTGGATCCATTTTTCCAATATGCAAACCGGAGTGAGTCAAGAGTTGCAGAGAGGCTGGAGTGATTAAAGACATGACCAATCTTTCAAAGAACGTCATGACCACTGAAGTTAGGGCCCCTGGGCTGGAGTCATTGAGACATGCTGCGTGAGACTTCTTAGGCATTGACATGATGTTGGCTTCTTGAAACAGAATGGGACTGTAGTCTGCTGTAGGGAGAGATTGAAGATGTCCGAGACAACCTCTGCCAGTTATGTGTGCTTGGTCTGAGTGCACGATTTGGTACAGAGTCTGGTCCCATCGCTTTCCTTGGATTCACATGAGGGAAAACTGATCTGACCTCTGATGCAGTGGCTGTCGGGATAGGTTCATCAGGACTTGTCGCAATAGGTGTTACCTCTCTCCGATATTCTGCTCAAGCGAGCAAATAAGGCTTTGAGACGATCGGGGAGGGTTGTGTCACTGTCTGCTATCTTGCATTGATTATTTCTACAATCTGTGGTTTCATTCAGTCCTTGCCATAGTCGCCAGGCGTCTGTCTGGGTCTCTAGTTTGGATGAGTATTGGTCCTTGGATTTGTCTTAATGACTCTGAGAACGTCATATTTTATATTTGAGTGGATTTCCTGATCTGATGGCCTCATGCTTGGTTTTTTAACAGGTTCTCTGTGTTCTCATTCATGCAGGGTTCCTTGTTGGGGAAAATTTGGATTGACTTTCTCGACATGCAGTCCTCCAGACACTTGCTGATAAAGTCTGACAGTGGTAGTGTACTCGTCCAAGGTACCTGCTCACTGTTTGAAGATGGCCCAATCAGCCGATTCTAGACAGCACTAGACCTGTTTCTGTGAGGGGGAATGGGACCTCTTGCTTGAGGTGTTGCTTGTAAGCTGGGAGAAGAAACACGGCATTGTGATTGGAGTTCCATAAATAAGGGCGGGTGATGTAGCGGTAGGCATCTTTCACAGTGGTTTAGCAGTGGTGGAACGTTTTCAGGCCCCTGGTGCGGCAGGTAATGTTCCGATGATAATTGGGCAGCACCTTCTTTAGATTGGCTTGATTGAAGTCGCCATTTAAAATAAACAGGGCCTCGGGGTGTTCCATCTGCAGTGAGGAGAGCAGCACATCCAGAGCTTCCTCACCCTTTGCTTGTGGCAGCATATATGCAGCAGCTAGTGTAGCAGCGGTAAAGTGCCGTGGCAGAATAAAAAGGGGCGGTATTTGATGGCGTGGAATTCAAGGTTTGGGAAGTAATGGCTGTCCAGGTTTGCAATGTCCGTGCATCGCAAGTTTTTGATTAAAAAGCAAACCACCCCACCCTTTTTATTACCCAAAGACACTGTACCATCCATACGATTGATAGAAAAACCATCAGCCTGTAGTGGGCCGTAGGGAATGGATGGGTTTTTGTACAGCAGAGTGCGCAGAAATCCCGCAGTTCACTCTGGAAGCTGAGCCGTGACCTGAGGTCGCTCATGTCGTTCTCTAGAGACAGTACGTTTGCAAGAAGTAAGCCAGGAAGGGGCGTCTTGAAAATGTATAGTCTCAGTCTTACGAGCAGGCTGACACACTTACCCCGCTTCCTCGCAGGTTTCTGATATCTGAGTGATCCAGTGATCTGCCGGAGTGGATTGTGACTGCTCCTCAGTTAAGTGGAGCAGGTACGTTGCGGTTTAGTAAAATATTTGCAGAGTGTCTTCTTCAGACCCAGTGCAGCAGGTAATTTACTGTGAGTGACTGCTTTTTAATGGAAGGCATTTCCTTAGGACCCAGTGGAGAAGTTCTTGGTTTTAGTTGCTGCCGATTTTCTGCTCCAAGTCAAGCCACTTTTCTTTTCATAAGTGTTTGGGCTGCTCTCCTGGTAAGATACCATCAGATACCATAAGACATAGGAGTGCAAGTAAAGCCATTCGGCCCATCGAGTCCACTCCGCCACTAAATCATAGCTGATGGGCATTTCAACTCCACTTACTCGCACTCTCCCCGATAGTCCTTAATTCCTTCTGATCGATATCATGTCAGGCAGGTAGCTTATGTGGTCGAGAGCATTTCGTGTCGGTTCTCCTTCCTGGAGCAGGTCTCTCGAGTCCCTCGATTTTTCACCAGGCCCCAAACCTGAGACTCATGTAGGCTGACTCCGGCTGGCTTGGTCTTCTTTTGGTGTGTTTACAATGTAACAAACCATTCGATGTACTAGCTTTTGCACTTCTACATGCTTCGATCTGACTGTAAAACATTCAGGGAATACAGGTCTCTATTAATATTCGTTGAATGTTCATGATAATTAACAGAGGGCTATTCGTTGTACTTTGTTTCTTGAATTATTAATCACATCAAAGATAAATAACTATTTGAACAATTGAGCGGGTGTGTTTTTTTCTCTCTCTCTTTTTGAGCGTGAGTAATTCATTATGATATGACGGTGGGCCATAATGTCATGAACTGCACCATTTTCTTGGAAAAATAATGAGAAATGGTTTCTTTAAATTAGTGACCATTAGCACAAGAGAAGATCTAAATGGAATGACGTTTGAACAATACCAACAAAAATACGAGGAGTGGACCTTCTTTTTATAAGCGTATAACCAACTTCTACATTATTAATGCTGATTGGCAAATTACATATGGACTGACATTTTGTAAGAAGTGTTTCAATCTGTTCAATTAATTAAAAAAGAAACAAACGATTAATATATGGAAAACAAGATTAATTCACAGAGAGAAAACACAAAGAGAAAAGACCTGGGAAAAAAGTCGGGAAGAGAAAGAACAGGTAATGCTTATAGTACAGGGAGCTTTCCTCAGCGCTCACTGTAGCTAAGGAAAGGCTGGGGTATATGCTCAATTTAGAAACTCATGTTAAGCGTCAAACAAATCGTGAATCTAAGTGGATAGACACTCGATGGTGAGGAAAACATTCATGTCATTTGGAAGCAAAGACACCTCTGGGGAAGCAGGAAGCAGAAGCAATGGATATATCTGGCTAAACGTGTTTGCAGATTTAGGGAAGTAAACTGAAACATCACACTATTTTACTCTTCGGCAATTAGTAGTCATGTTTCATTGAAATCAAACATTTATATTGAGCAGTGAACAGTCCGCTTCACTGTCTTATGTAATATATCTCAATATCTTAGCCATGAGCTTCAAGGGATTAGGGAATATGGTGACAGGTACATGTGTTTTATTGCCACTGTTTTATCTGTATTTTCGTTAGGTTTCTGTTCATAATTCATTCGTTCAATTAAATTTAACTCCACTGGATACTATGTGACTTTATTTGCAATGTAACAAGTGAATTTGTTAAAATAATGATATATATTTATCATTTCTCTTCAAAGTGAAAGTGTTGCTGCAATATTAAGTCGTTGTCTCTTTTGTGCTTATCGCCATTCGCTGGAAATACAATATGATCAGATTGCCTGAAATGTGTGGTCCAGATCAGAGTGGTGCTGAAAAAGCACAGCAGGTCAGGCAGCATCCGAGGTGCAGGAGAGTCGACGTTTCGGGCAAAAGCCCTTCATAAGCCTGTCATGTTGTGCTTTTCCAGCATCACTCTAATCTAGATTCTGGCTTCCACATCTACAGTCCTCACTTTTGCCTGCTTGAAATATGTAACGGTTGTGAAATAGCCTATCATATCTGCATTTCGAAGAAGTATCGTATCTAAAGGTTGGGGGTAAGAAAACATTGAATATTTAAACATGTTCACGTTTGACTAAATACTCATTAATATGATGAAATATATTGTTGACAATTCTGATCCCAATCTGCTCATCCATGTCTCTGTTCTGATTGGGTGGTTTGTGGGACACTTCGATAAGCTGACTGCTCCTTTCATATTTCTGACCTCCACCCATTCTGTCGACCAACCGTCCTCGACGACATTCCATTCTGCAACAGTGATACTGTCCCTGATTTGCAATGCAACTCCCTCGCCTCTTTTATTTCCACCCCTCTCAGTTTTGAAACTTCTAAACCCTGGAATACCCAGCAACTATTCCTGCCCTTTTAATATCCAAGTTTCCATTATAGCCACAATATCAGAATTCCAAGTATTGATTATTACTCTAAATTCGCCACTGTTATTCCTTATTCTGGTTGAATTAACATAGACGCACTTTGACACATCACACTGATTGCACCTTTGCCATATCAACTGCCTATCGATCCTCACAGACTGCAACACTGTAGCTGGCTGTTTACTATGTGTTCCATCATCTGATGCTTAGCTCCAGTTCCAATCGCAATTCCAAACTGCCAATCCAGTTTGAACACTACCGAAGAATTCGAGCAAACCTCCCGCCCAGGGCCACTCCAGTTCAGGCATAGCCCATCATTCTTGTACAGGTGCCAATTTCCACAGAAAATATCCTAATAATCCAAGTATCTGAAACCCTCCTTCGAACACCCACCCTGCAGCAAAGCATTAATCTACACTCGCTCTCAGTGGCAACAGGAGCAGTCGTGAGATTGATACTCTGCTCGTCCTGCCTTCTGACTTCAAATCTAACTTAGTACATTCTCTTGTCACGTCGACCATGCTATCCCTACAGAAGTCATTGGTGCCAATTTCTACCAAGATTTCTGGCTGCTCTCGCTCCCACTTAGGAATCCCACAGACTCCATCCGAGACATCCCTGACCCTGACACCATGGAGGAAGCATGCCATTCAGGAGTCTCGCTTGTGACCACAGAATCCCCCATCTGATCCTCTCATGATTGAATATCCCATCACTATCTCTCTCCTATGATTCTCCATTCCATTACGGTTCACACAGCCAGCTCACTTGCAGAAATGTGGTTGTTATAGCTTCCCCTGCCAATTGTATCCAAAACTTATTATTCAGGGGAATGGCCAACAGGGTCCTAGCAGAGTCTGCTTCTTCCTTTTCTCTCTCCTGGCAGACACCCAGCTCTCTTTATCCTTTAGCTTAGGTGTGACTATCTCCTTATAACGTCTCTCTATGACCCACTCAGCCTCCCAAATGAGCTAAAGTCTATCTAGCTCCAGCTCCGGTTCCCTAATTCACTCTGTGATGAGCTGGAGTTGGGTGCGAAGGAACATCAGCGACCCTTAAGTCTTACATTCTGCAAGAGGTGGATGCAACCGTCCTAGCCTCCATCTCCTCTGCTTCAAGTTACCAAGAAATATTGAATTATTGAATAGAAGCCTTACTTTTCCAATCCTCCACATAAGGTCATTTCTTTTTGACAAAAAAAAACAAATGGAAGCATGGGAGACAGTACGCGGGTAGTGAATTAGATTTAGATACAGCCCGAATATATCAATTATACAGACCATAAATCCCCGTGCACCCGTCCTCTCCTGGTGAGGCTTCAGTCCAACTAATCACCAGGTAAGGAATTAAAAGGAAAACGTAATTTCCAGGCAGTTCCCTGGCGCACACTCTCACCTCCTCCCTCTACTGCAAATTAAGGCCACTCATAAAGGAAACAAGTCTTTAAGAGGGAAAGCTGCCTTCCTGGCAAGCACTTGGTCTGCGATCTCACCACTCCCGTTGCTGCAATGGAGGCCATGGACTAAACAGCTAAGAATTTAACAGTAAATCACGAATTTCGGCCGCCCCCTGTTCCATGCTCTGACAAAGCCCGCTGCCACAGATCATCGCTACGGCTGCTGCAAATTGTCAATCCTGCAATACTTCCAAATGTCGCAAATGTTTGCTCGATATGCAAATAAAAATATCACCAGGTCACCGATATAAAGGACACAATTTGAAAACCGAAAATGATTTTGTTGGTTAATCTCTGAAATTTGGCTGGTCATTTTTCAAAAGTCATGACTTTAAAATGATAGAGTCCATTCAGCGTTACGAAGGCCGAAATTATCTTCCTAATTTCGGACAAAGGAAGCTGCCAGTAACCTCTGAGAAAGTCCAAATTGGAAATATAAGTCGCTTGTCCCAATTTTTCAAAACAATCTTACAAACATAAAATACGATATGCAGCAGTCTTTCCAATGGCATTGACTTAGGTAAACTCCACAAATAACCGTTGTGTTCCATTTGGTTTTGGCACCATTAATGTGGGTGAGTTTCAGTCACTGTAATTCACTTTGATTTTGTCAACTTGGAGCATGTATTCGATCTGCTTTTGAATCTGTGCCAAATTTAGACGGTCATGCCTATGAGGACACTGCTTTTTTGGAACACCCCCTCTCACTAGTATCGTTACATACAGATGAAGGCGGACACCACTTCGACTAGGGCAACACATCCAAACACGGATAACCCAAACAGAGACATGCATGAGTACTGCTGGACCATCCCATTCCAACCTGAACTCTATCAACAAATGCATTGACTTAGAGCCCATTTACAACTCTCTGAGGAAAATGTCAGGAAATTACATCATCGCAGGAAATGACATCACCACCCGAATTGACGTCACCGAACCGAGGAAACCTAAACACGAAATAGAAAGCGGGTAAACACCAGTATCTCACCAGAGGCTTATTGATGGCGTTACTGCTTATGGTGACAAAATGTCTGAAAATGAACCTTCCAGCTCAGCCATCATCCTTACATCCAGTGCATCTCCAACATTTACATAATGACTAGTTAGTATCCTAAATCCCATCTTATTTCCACTTATCTCCACGTGTGATAGAAATAACTCTATCAAATCATTACGATTTTCCTCTAGAAGGTAACGCAATATTATGTGCTAAGTTTTGAAAGCTTCCTCATTGCCCAATTTATTTTACGAAATGTCCAATTCAGAGTCCTCTGAACTTGGTTCTTCACTCTTTCTTGTAGCTAGTAACACAGTCCGCTTTAGCTTTTCATTCTTGTCGAAATAACTTTTAAGCATATTAGCATGGCACACTCTGTGAAATTTCTTTCTCTCTGGAGACTTGGTACAGTATTCAGTAGGGTTCAGTAGGGGCGATTGAGAGTTATAAGGTAGCCAGGAAGGAGCTAAAGAGGGAGCTAAGAGAAGAGAGAAGGGGACATGAAAAGTCATTAGCTGGTAGGATTAGGGAAAACCCAAAGGCTTTCTATAGGTATGTCAAGAATAAAAGGATGACTAGGGTAGGTATCGGTCCAGTCAAGGATAGTAGTGGGAAGTTGTGTGTGGAGGCGGAGGAGATTGGAGAGACATTAAATCAGTACTTTTCGTCAGTATTCACTCAGGAACAGGACACTGTTGCTGATGTGAATATGGAATCACAAATAATTAGAATGGATGCCCTGGAAATATGCAGGGAAGAGGTTTTGGGAATATTGGAAAGGATGAATATAGATAAGTCTCCTGGGCCTGATGGCATTTACCCCAGGATCCTATGGGAAGCTAGGGAGGAGATAGCAGAGCCATTGGCCTGGATTTTTATGTCGTCGTTGTCAACGGGAATAGTACCAGAGGACTGGAGGATAGCGAATGTGGTCCCATTGTTCAAGAAAGGGAGTAGGGATAGCCCTAGTAACTATAGGCCAGTGAGTCTGACTTCAGTGGTGGGCAAAGTCTTAGAGAGAATGGTAAGGGATAAGATTTATGAACATCTGGGTAGGAATAACGTGATCAGGGATAGCCAGCATGGTTTTGTGAAGGGCAGGTCGTGCCTCACAAACCTTATTGAGTTCTTTGAGAAGGTGACCAAGGAAGTGGATGAGGGTAAAGCAGTAGATGTTGTGTATATGGATTTTAGTAAGGCGTTCGATAAGGTTCCCCATGGTAGGCTAATGCTAAAACTTCGGAGGTATGGCATTGAGGATACATTAGAGGTTTGGATTAGGAATTGGCTGGCTGGAAGGAGACAGAGGGTAGTAGTTGATGGATTATGTTCATCTTGGAGCGCAGTTACTAGCGGTGTACCACAAGGATCTGTTTTGGGACCATTGCTTTTTGTTATCTTTATAAATGATCTAGAGGAAGGACTTGAAAGCTGGGTAAGCAAGTTTGCGGATGACACAAAAGTCGGTGGAGTTGTGGATAGTGAGGAAGGAAGTGGTAGGTTACAGCGGGATATAGATAAGTTGCAGAGCTGGGCGGAAATGTGGCAAATGGAATTCAATGTAGCTAAGTGCGAAGTCGTTCACTTTGGTAGGAATAACAAGATGATGGATTACTGGGCTAATGGTAGGCTACTTGGTAGTGTGGATGAGCAGAGGGATCTTGGTGTCCATGTACACAGATCTCTGAAAGTTGCCAACCAGGTAAATAGTGCTGTGAGGAAGGCATATGGTGTACTGGGCTTTATTGGCAGAGGAATTGAGTTCCGGAGTCCTGAGGTCATGTTGCAGTTGTATAAGACTCTGGTGCGGCCTCATCTGGAGTATTGTGTGCAGTTTTGGTCGCCATACTATAGGAAGGATGTGGAAGCTTTAGAACGAGTGCAGAGGAGGTTTACCAGGATGTTGCCTGGAATGGTAGGAAAATCTTATGAGGAAAGGCTGAGGCACTTGGGGCTGTTCTCATTGGAGAAGAGAAGGTTTAGGGGAGATCTGATAGAAGTGTATAAGATGATTAGGGGTTTAGATAGGGTAGATACTAAGAACCTTTTACCGCTAATGGAGTCAGGTGTTACTAGGGGACATAGCTTTAAATTAAGGGGTGGTAGGTATAGGACAGATGTTAGGGGTAGATTCTTCACACAGCGGGTTGTGAGTTCATGGAATGCCCTGCCCGTATCAGTGGTGAACTCTCCTTCTTTATGGTCATTTAAGCGGGCATTGGATAGGCATTTGGAAGTTATTGGGCTAGTATAGGTTAGGTAGGATTCGGTCGGCGCAACATCGAGGGCCGAAGGGCCTGTACTGCGCTGTATCCTTCTATGTTCTATGTTCTATTCATCTCACGTGATTTCCTTTTGGCTTGAAAAGTCCCAATAAACATTGCTTTAAAGCGTTCACCTATCCCTCCCAATTCAAGCCGAACGACTAATGCAAATAGACGGAATTTATTTGATTGATTCCGTGCATCACTGATCTTAAAATGTACAAACGGAAATTCCTTAACCAACTCAACTGAATAACGTTGCCTGAAAGCCCTCAATGTGGTCTTTCATGTCTAATGCCACGTTTTTATCGCTCTCTGCCACCGTTGATGATATGAATTAGAATTAGAATTTTTTTTATTCCAAGGCTATCTGTAACTTCTTTGAATAATTTTAATCTGAGGTTTGATCCTTGATCTGAATGTACTTCTGTTGGAAGACTGTAACTTGTGAAAAGTTTGTGTAATTCCTCTAAAATCCTGTTAACTGTGATAATGTGACATGGAACATCCTCTCGAAATCTAGTCGACAGATCCATTATTCTTAACAATAATGATTCTCATTTTTTTTAATTCAATTAGGGGTTCTGTTAAACATGCCTTAAATGCATGATTAGTTATTAAAGATGCAGTTTTATTGCACCCTGATATTTTAGCATGTGTTTTTCTCACTCCGAAATGACACCGTGGTGTTATCTCAACTCGCAGAATCTTCTTTCTTTCCTGCTATACGTGACCCTCACCCCCACTTCCAAGTGATACAAGTTGATGAACTTCTGCTCATTTCCCATCTGCCTGAATATACGATGGTCTCCGTCTCCTCTTCCAGACATCACTTTAAAGATTTTAGCATTCAGGGATCCGTGCTACTTCTTTCTCTGTGCATGCCTTTTGATACAGTTGCTTTAAACTTTCAAGTTTTCTGCTGTAACTCAGTTGAAATATCTGAGCTAATGATGTCTGCTGTGAAATCTACCGGCTCCTGGTTTATGTCAGGCATCTGATAAAACATGGTCTCTGCAAATTCCACTTTCATCTTCTTTTCTAAACTCATTGATCTCCCCTGTTTCAACTGGTGACCTTGTGAATGCGTTTTCACACAGTCTGGAAGAATTGCAGGACATGTTTTCTGCAATAGTTCAGTTGCCTTACTTTCCAGTAGCTTTTCCACCACAGTGGTTAGCATTCCTACCTGTGAAACAGTTATATCATTAGCAAGAACGAATAGTATTCCCAGAGTTGGCAGTTTGTGCATTGCTCCCACCACGACATTTCCATTCTTCACTGGACACTATAACCTCAATCGACAGAAATGAGCGCTTCTTAACTCACTGTTAACTCCTGTTACTTGCACGATTTATGGTAATAGACCTTCAGAGTTAGTTATCGCCTCATCTTTCAAGATCATTGTTTGAGATAACCCCTTAATATCGTAACTTCTTCATCTGCTACTTTTGACCTATTTGCAGGTATACATTTTTAAGAAGGATCAGCCCTTTCTCCTTAACCACCCTCCTTTTTATCCTTTGGTAAATTATGCTGATGATCTTCACTGAGGTCTACATTTTCCTTTCTACATGAGGATGTCTTTTCAACCTAATTTCAATCTGTCACGTATCGAAATTAATTTCGGAAGCCAAAATTAATTTATGGACCAACTCATAATCTTTAGCTATTTCTGCTATTCTTGTCCTTTTAACTTCCAGGTCTTCAACATGATATCTCATTACTTTAGAAAGTGGGTTTGGAACTGTCTGGAATGATTGTCTCTCTAAGAGATTCATACGTTTGCTCTATTTTTAATGTAATTCTACACCCATCAAAATTACTTTGATACTTTCAAACTCAATATAGGTTTCACCAAGGACTGTTCTGAGGTTCCTGAAACGTTTTCTGTGGGCATCTGCCACAGCTTATCGGCACTTCAAATGGTTTTCTTCACCTTCTAATCTGACCCAAATTTCTCATTCGATCGTGATGCAAATACACCACTAGCTCTACAAACAACTTTTTTTTTGTATCAACAAAATCGCACGATCACTGGTCACTGCATGTTTGACCACCTTTTCAAATGAAATTTTAAAAAAGAAGGCTTCTACATATTTCTCATATAATTTATGGGATGCTTTCATATATTTAAAGAGTTTCTCACCACGCCCTCCGCTCCAATGGACTTGGTCATCCTTACTCTCTTCCTCAGTAAGCTTACCTTCAGCCTTCATTACCTTCCCGTTGACCTGTTTGTCCTGTATAAGTTCACTTCCTGAAGTTCAAACGGCATGTCTTTCTTCATTTCTAATCTGATCTGTTCTCACTCTTGCTTCTCTCTTTATTCCACTTATCTCTCCCTCCCTTTAAGTGTAATTCAAACCATTTAATTTATTTGCCCGTTCCTTGTCTTTTGCTTCTAACCCCAGCTGTTTCATTTTTGATTGAACTGTAAGCATTTCTATAGATATTGTTGGCGTTTCCTAAAAGAATAAATACTGAGTTGTTGCTGTAATCATCTTTCCTTTTCTCACGGAAACAGGCTGCCTCAACTCTAGCTTGATTGTTAATTCTAGCAGGTTGGCATTAATTACCTTTTTCAAAAACTCCAAGTCATTTTTTTTTCCTTTTTCGGAGCACTCTGAGTTACTGAATGCGAGATTTCAATTGCAAGTTCTGTTTCAAACAACTTAATTCAATACTCATAACAAAGACATTAACACCTTCCGTTATCTGCCGTTGACTACAGCGACACTAATGACAAATAAGCTTTTAGATGGTGGTTGACCTTTGGGGAATTCGGAAATTGAATATTCGTTGCCCTATGCTTGCCATCTAATGTGCTCTGGTAGTATTTGTACTTGCATGGTTTGTCATTTCAGTTTCTATACAATGGTAATCCTTGGATTTTCGTAGTGGGAAGTTCAGTAACGGTAACACCATTGAAGGTCATGAGGGCTGCCGGGAAGGACAAGTATTCCCACTTAAAAAGGGACTTACCTCGGGAGTCGGGACTTCATTTTGACAGACCGGCGAGGAGAGAAGGTGGAGTGATGTGAGGGCTGCCGGGAGTGTAAGAGCGTAATTTATATTTGGACAGTGGCTGAACCCGAGATACTACACGTGTAATAATTCCCTCCTGCTCCCTCCTCGAACCGGAAGAGAAAGACTCAGTATGGTAAGGCTTTTATTTTTTGTTTATCTGTCTTTTCCATATATTAAAGTGCATTGTTTGGGTTTAGTTAGCTCACACAAAGCTAAGCTTACAATGGCAGGGGATCTCAGACCAGTGCTTCTTGCTTGATGTGGGAACTTAGGAACGTCTCTGACATTCCTGACTCTTTCACTAGCAAGAAGTGTGTCCAGCTGCAGCTCTTCTTCGACCGTATGACGGCTCTGGAGCTGCGGAGGGACACGCTGTGGAGCATCCGCGATGCTGGGGAGGTCACGGGTAGTAAGTTTAGTGAACCGGACATACCACAGGTTAGAGGTGCTGAGGGAGACAGTGAATGGGTGACCAAAAGACAAAAAAAGAGTAGGAAGGCAGTGCAAGTGTCGCCTGTGGCCATCTCCTTCCAAAATAGGTATACCATACTGGATACCGTTGGAGAAGATGGCTCACCAAAGGAGTACCGAAGTTGCCAGGTTCATGGCACCATGGCGACTACTGCTGTTCAGATGAGCGGGAAAAGTACTCGTAGGGCCATAGTCATAGGGGATTCGATTGTGAGCGCAGTAGACAGGCGGTTCTATTGCCGAAAACGTGACTTCCTGATGGTATATTGCCTCCCAGGTGCTCGTATCAGGGATGTCACTGATCGGCTGCAGAGCATTGCAAAAGGGGAGGGTGAACAGCCAGTTGTCTTGGTGTATATAGGTACCAACAATGTAAGTAGGAAACGAGATGAGGTTCTGAAATAGAACTCAGGGAGGTGGGAGATAAGTTAAAGAGAAGGACTTCAAACAGAGTGATCTCGGAATTTCTACGAGGGCCACGTGTTAGCCAGCGAAGAAATGAAAAAAAGACAGGACGAACACGTGGCTTGAGAGCTCTGTAGGAGGGATGGGTTGTGACTTGTTGGACATTGCGACCGGTTCTGGGGAAGGTGGGACCATCACAAAATGGACGGTCTACATCTGAACCAGACCAGAAGCAATGTTGGGGAGTTTTTGCTACTACTGTCGGTGAGGTTTTAAACTAATGTGGCAGGGGGCTGGGAACCAGAAGAGAAAAAAAATAGGCAGCGAGGTGGAGACTGGAGACTGTAAGACTTATGAATAGTGCATTAATAAAGTGAAGAATAGGCAGAGAGCAGTTGAGCGTAAAACAAAACTGGTTCCATGCAATGCATCTACTCTAATCCAATGAGTATTGTGTGTAAGGCAGATGAGTTTAGGGCTTGGATTGGTGCCTGGGAGTAGGATGCTATTTCAATCACTGAGAAATGGTTGTGGGAAGGACATGATGATTGGCAATTAAATTTTCCAAGATATAGACGCTTCCAACAGTACAGGGAGGAAAGTAAAAGGAGGTAGGGCGTGGAGTCGCATTATTGTAAAAGGACTATATCACAGCTGTGCCAAAGGAGCACACAATGGAGGTCTTGAGTAGTAAGGCATTATGGGTGGAGCTCAGAAATAAGAAGGGTGCAGTCAGACTGTTGGGATTGTATTACAGGCCTTAGAGAGCGTGAGTGAGAAGAACAAATAAGTAACCTGATTATGAATAGATGTAGAGGCAATAGGGTAGTGGTGATGGGAGATTTTAATTTTCCCAAGATTGACTGTGATACAATTAATGTCAAAGGTCTGAGTGCGGTAGGATTTGTAAGAAGCGTCCAGGAGAGTTTTCTGGAGCAGTATGTCATGGGTCCGACGAGGGAAGGGGCCATATTCGACCTGGTGCTGTGGATCAAGTCAGGATATGTGCTAGAAGTTGCGGTGAGGGAATTCTTTGGAACAGTGACCACAATTCTGTAAGTTTTAGAATACTCGTAGATAAAGAAGAGAGTGATCCTCAGGGACGAGTCCTAGACTGGGCCAATGCCAATTACAACAAAATTAAGCAGGAGCTCGGAAATGTGGAATGGACACAGCTATTCGGAGGGAAGGCGACATTTGAGATGTGAGAGACTTTCAAAGTTAGGTTAAAGATAGTGCAGGATAGACATGTCTGTTAAAGAGGTAAAAACAATGACTGCAGATGCTGGAAAGTGGATCAGTGGTGTTGGAAGAGCACAGCAGTTCAGGCAACATCCAAAGTGCAGCGAAATCGAAGTTTCGGGCAAAAGCCCTTCATCAGGAATACAGACAGTGAGCCTGAAGCGTTGAGTGATAAGCTGGAGGAGGGTGGGGGTAGGGAGAAAGTAGCATAGGGTGCAAAGGGTGACTGGGGGAGGGGATGAAGGTAATAGGCCAGGGAGGAGAGGGTGGAGTGGATAGGTGGTAAAGGAGCTAGGCAGTTTGGACAAGTCCAGACAAGTCATGGGGACAGTACTGAGCTGGAAGTTTGGAGCGAGGGTGAGGTGGGGGGAGGGGAAATGAGGAAACTGTTGAAGTCCACATTGATGCCCTGGGGTTGAGGTGTTCCCAGGCGGAAGATGAGGCGTCTGGTGGTGAGGGAGCGGCGGTGAAGGAGGCCCAGGACCTCCATATACTCGGCAGAGTGGGAGGGGGAGATGAAATTTTGGGCCACGAGATGGTGTGGTTGATTGGTGCGGGTGTCCAGGAGATGTTTCCTAAAGCACTCTGCTAGGAGGCGCCCAGTCTCACAATGTGGAGGAGGCCGCATCGGGAGCAACGGATAAAATAATTGATATTCGTGGATGTGCAGGTAAAACTTTGGATGTGGAAGGCTCCTTTAGGGCCTTGGATAGAGGTGAGGGAGGAGATGTGGGCACAGGTTTTACAGTTCCTGTGGTGGCAGGGGAAAGAGCCAGGATGGGAGGGTGGGTTGTAGGGGGGCGTGGACCTGACCAGGTGGTCATGGAGTAATCGGTCTTTGCGGAAGGTGGAAAGAGGTCGGGAAGGAAATATATCCCTGGTGGTGGGGTCTTTTTGGAGGTGGCCAGAATGTCGGTGGATGATTTGGTTTATGCGAAGGTTTGTAGGGTGGAAGGTCAGCACCAGGGGCGTCCTGTCCTTGTTACGTTTGAACGGGTGGAGTCTGAGCGCGGAGGTGCGGGATGTGGACGAAATGCGTTGGAGGGCATCTTTAACCACGTGGGAAGGGAAATTGCGGTCTCTAAAGAAGGAGGCCATCTGGTGTATTCTATGGTGAAACTGGTCATCCTGGGAGCTGATATGGCAGCGGCGGAGGAATTTGGAATACCGGGTGTCATTTTTGCAAGATGTAGGGTGGGAAGAGGTGGAATCCAGGTAGGTGTGGAACTCGGTGTGTTTGTAAAAAAAATGTCAGTGTCAAATCGGTCATCACGAATGGAGATGAAGAGTTCCAGGAAGAGGACCGAGGTGTCAGAGATGGTCCAGGTAAATTTAAGGTCAGGGTGGAATGTGTTGGTGAAATTGATGAATTGTTCAACCTCCTGGAGGGACCATGAGATGGCCCAAATGCAGTCATCAATGTAGTGGAGGAAGAGGTGGGGAATGGTGCCGGTGTTCCAGATGTCTGTTAAAGACAAAGGATAGGAATAGCAACATTAGTGAACCGAAGATGAAAGGAGAACTTGTACGACGAGCAAAGACGAAAAGGGAATCAGACATAAGGTCGAGGCACTCAGAACAGAACGGGCCCTCGAGGAATATCGGAAGAGTGGGACAAGTCTTAAACGAGGAATCAAGCGTGCACAAAGCGGTAATGAAATAGCTTTAGCGAGCAGAATTGAGGAAAATCCCAAAACATTTTATTCTTATATAGGAAGCAAGCGAGTAAGTAGAGAAATGGTTGATCAACTAAAGGATAACGACGGAAGGCTGTGTGTCGAACCTGAGAGAATGTATGAGGTTCTGAATGATTACATTGCATCAGTGTTCACTGAAGGGAGGAACATGATGAATGTTGAGATTAGAGATAGAAGATTGATTAATCTGAATCACGGATGGGATCTATCCCAGGTTGCTGAGGGAGGCGAGAGAGAAAATAGCTGGGGCCTTGACAGATAACTTTGTGGCATTCTGAAATACAGTTGAGGTGCCTGAGGACTGGAGGGTTGCTCATGTTGTTCCCCTGTACAAGAAGGGTAGTAGGGACATACTGTGTAACTACCGACCAGTGTACCTGACGTCGGTGGTAGGAAAGTTGCTGGAGAAGGTACTGAGGAAGTTGTGCGGGGAATATCGTGCTTTACCGACTTTAAATAGGGTTCTTCCTGGAAGGGCTGTTGATGTTATATACATGCACTTTAATAAGGCGTTTGATAAGCTTCCCCATGGTAGACTAATGGAGAAAGTGAAGTCACATGGTGTGCAGGGTTTTCCAGCTAGATGGGTAAAGAACTGGTTGAGTACCAGAAGATAGAAAGTAATAGTTGAAGGGAGTTTCTCAAAATGGAGAAAGGTGACCAGTGGTATTTCACAAGGATCAGTGTTGGCGCCACTGTTGTTTGTAATATATATAAATGATCTGAAAGAGGGCACTGTTGTTATGATCAGCAAGTTTTCAGATGACAAAAAGATTGGTGAAGTAGCAGAAAGAATAAGTGACTGTTAGAGAATATAGGAGGATATAGATAGAGTGGAGAGTTGGGTGGAAACGTGGCAGGTAGATTTCACTCCAGACAAATGTGATGTGAGGGACTTAGGTAAGACTACTCTAGAGCGAATTTTACAATGATTGGAAGAGCCTTGGGAATTGTTGATGGGCAGAGAGTTCTGAGAGTCCATGTCCATTGGACCAGGAAGGTTGATGCACAGGTGGATAGAGTGGTCAAGAAGGCATATAGTATTTTCGTCTTCATTGGACAGGGTATTGAATAGAACAGCTGGAAAGTCATGTTATCATTGTACAAGGCATTGGTTCAGCTGCATTTACAATACTGTGTACAGTTCTGGGCGCCACATGACCAAAAGGATGTGGACGCTTGGATATGCTGTAGAGAAGGTTTACGAGGGTGTTGCCTGCTATGGAAGGTGCTAACCATGAAGAAAGGCTGAGTAGGTTAGGTTTATTGTCATTAAAAGGAAGGAGATTGAGGGGGGGCCTGATTGATGTTTATATGATCATGTCGGGTAGAGACAGGGTGGATAGAGACAAGCTTTTTATCAAGTTGAAGGATTCTATAACGAGAGCTCTCGTGTTCAAGGTGAGAGGCGGAAAGTTTAAGAGGGATACACGCGACAAGTACTTCACACAGAGGGTGGTGGGAGTTTGAAACACGTTGCCAGCAGAGGTGGTAGAGGAAGGAATGGCAGATTGATTTTAGATGCGTCTGGATAAATGCCTGAGTAGGTGAGGAGTAGAGGGATCCAGATGGTTAGGATTTGACCGACAGATTTAGACAGTACATTTAGATCTGGTCAGGCTTGGAGAGCCGAAGGGATTTTTCCTGTATTCTAAACTTTCTTTGTTCTTTATCAAGCATTGAACTCTATTTTGCCTTTTATTTCAGATTATCTTTGTCTGGTACTTACAACGCATGCATTCCTGGCACTTTTCGACACGTAAGGATATTATCTAGGTCTTAATGGATTTGGAGTTGGATTGGGGTCAAGATTTGGGAAATCACAAATGATGATGAACATTGTGCAATCATGGGTGACTATCGCCACTTCATACTTTGTGATACAGGTAAGACTATTGATGAAGCAACTGATGATTGGCAAAAAATTAGAAAGCATGAAAAGTTAATGATAACAAAAGGAAAAGGCTTGAAAAAACACAACATCAAGCAATAACTTATTTAATTTTCCTACTGCTTACCTTAAGTTGTTGCAAAAAAGCTATAAAATCCACGCTGTTGCATGTGAACCATTTTACTCACATCAAATTCATTCTAACACAAGCTCATGTTCCAATAACGTGCCTGATTTATTAAAATTGCGCATTATCTGATTAAGTGAGCTGAATTAAAGTGCTCATTTAAATAAATAACTCATTGTCTTATACGTTGATGATATCTGAACTCTGAGATAAAATTCTTCCTGTGCATCATTTGGAATTCATCTATTTTATCCAAGTTTGAATCAAGGTTGTAATCAGATCAGTGCGAGGTGACTTTGGCCGAAATGAAACTAGGCGTCAATGACATTTTATTACTGCAAGTCATGTGTGAAAGAGCCTCCAGTTGATGACACCTTCCATTGGGTTACTGTTAAATAAAAGTTGATTTACATAAATAGTGAGATCTGCAGACGTTTGAGAGTCAAAGTGATAAAGATTGAAGCAAGAAGCATCAGAGGAGAAGGGAAATTGCCATGCCCATTTGGAACCTTTCATCAGGACTAGTGGTGAGGAAGGAGGTTCCAAAATAAATAGACACAGGGAGTTCGGGTTGGGGTAAAGTTAGGTGGAATACCGATAGTGGATACAGGTAGGAGACTGCTGATATTGGTCATGGGAAGTGTGGATTGTTTGGTAGGAAAGAGGATGGACAGGTAGGGACAGAATAAGGGGTGGGTGCAGAGGGAGGCTGCGTCTGTCATGAGGTGGATGGCGGAGATATTTGAAATTCTTTGCAAAGGCAATATGTTTGTAAGCTCGTGTGGTGGAACATAACGTGTTCTGCTTCAGGTTTGGAGAAACTCAGGAACCATTTCAGGCAACATTTATGGCCCATACGTTCCAATCCATCCCATCTTCCAGTTTGTATCCATTTCAATTCCCCATCGCACTTTCTCGACAATAAGTCCATTATAGGCACCCTCCACCATCAACAAAAGACAAGTTATATATTGGAGGAAGAACACCTCACCTTCCGCCTTTGGAGCTTTCAAGCATAGAGTCTTAACATTTAATTCACCAGCTTCCAACCCTCTCCACTCATCCCAGGCCCAGCCCTCATTCTCCACTACACCTGCTTAATTTGAATTTGCCATTACATCTTCCTTTGGGGCTATCTGTTTCACCATTCGCACTGATCAATCGCAGCCACTTCCTACATGCACACATCTATCGCTATCCCATCCACCTTTTCCCCAGCCTAACCGCAACTTTCCATTTAATTCACTGAACCCTTCCCTTGCCCAAGTCCTGAAGAAAGGTTCAGATATGAATCTTCGACTCCCATTATCCTCTGAAGCTACTTGAAAAGTTGACTGATAAACTGGTAAATGGCTGGGTTGCATTTCCTGAATTACGTATCGAGAACAAACTGGAATATTTACAACATTGTCCGGAAATGACAGATTTGCAATAGTATTGCCATGATGAGCAGCGAATTCTGGAGCAAAAGTTTGCAGTACTATTTCTGAAATCTTGCTAGGCCTGATACCACGTACAGCATCCAAACATTTCTTGATACCACGTGGCATAAATCGAATTGGTTTGAAATTGGCGTCTGTGTTGCTGAAGACCACGATAGAATGCCGAGATGTATCATCCTCTCTGCACTTCTGCATGCAAATTGTTGCAAATGCTTCACCTTTATCGTGATATGTGTCAAATGATCTGTCGCATAAATCCAGATGATAATTGACAACCAAGCTCTTAAACAGCAAAACTCTATTTTCATAAAGGACATATCAAGATCTATAAACGTTTAATGATGGCTATAAATGAGCAATGCCCGAATCGCAGTCATTGAAATATTCTCAATATTGTGGTAAAGTTTCTTTCTAAAATTAGGAAAAAACTGGAAAGAAGGAATGAAAGTGGAAATGGCAAGATCAGTGACATGTTGTGAAGTTATTTTTTTCAAATAGTGTTAAATTAGGGTGTAGAACTGATAAATATGAATGGTGTATTTTTTTCGAAAAAAGTCTGTCTACTTCTTCATAGGAACGTTTGTCACTCTTGATCAGTTTCGCTTAGCACAATCTGCCAAATGGTAAGTTTCTTTTGAATAAAGAAGTTTACCCTGCCTCAAACGCATAATTACGCAGTTTATGAAGTATCTAAACAATTAAACTATAGCTTTAAGTCATTTACATCTGCAGTCGCCTTTTTTCACCATTTATATTTAACTTCTGCCCCCTGTTGTGAATGATTTGAACAGCACTGTGGGCACAGAAATCATCATTGCTTATTGGAAGACTCAATTCTCAATATGATGGCGTCAGTGATTTTTCCACAGTCAATACTGAGTGGATAAGCGCAGGAGCGATGTCAATTGTTCCTTGATGTCCTCTGATGTGAGTAGGCGCATTGTGTGTGTGTGTGTGTGTGTGCGCTTGCATTTGACGGACGTTCAATAACACATGGTTACATACTAGCAGAGAAAGAGAGCTAAAACACGAGTTGAAGGACATGAATCGCAGGCATTGTGCCATTCATGATAAAAGACTGACACTTGACGGGCAGGTTAATGGTGACAGGGTTGCGAAGCTCTAAAATTCGTAATATCATAATGCTCAACAGATACATTGTGTTTCAAAACACTAATGTTAATGTGTTGATCAGCACAATGGAGAAATGCAAATAATCAAATACCCATTGTTGACCGTTAACCAGGCAGACCTGTCAATCGCTTCAAAATTAAAGGTTATGAAGAGATTGCTTATTGGGGGAATGGACCCAAAACTAAATGGAAAGTAAATGCTAGCAATATATTTTAATATTTTAGCCATGATGATGAGCACGAATTTCGTCCTTGATACAAGATAATAAAGTGATACATCCCTAGAACTTCATCTTCTCTCGAGACAGGATAACGTTAATTGCCAGCTTAGCTGAAATTGAGAGATCTCTGTATCCAGAACTCACCTGTATCAAATGGACAACAGTCTTGTAAGCCCAACGCATAATGAAAACTTATCTCGTGGTTTTGGGAACTACATTTCGGTACCAGAGCTGAGCGGGAGGGAACGGAGAGCACACTAGTAAGATAAGTGATTCTGATTCAGTGAGGGAAGCAGAAAAGTTACACCACAGAGAATGGCGAGTTGATTAGCCAAAAAGGAATCTGGTAAATTTGAATCTGTGTTAAAATGAATCTTGTTAATTTATTGATTACAACAATGTTTTCGTTACACCTTAAAAATTAAATTTATAAAATTACAAGGTAAGGATGGAAAGTCAGAAGATATGTTGTTTCTGCACAACGTGAAAGCTGATGGATCCCATTGTGGTTCCCACGGATCTCGTCTGTTGTATACGTTGGTTGCAAGGAGAATTCCAGCTTAGAGTCGATGAGCTGGAGTCCGAGTTTCGAACATTGTGATATATCCGGGTGGCATACAGTTACCTGGATGCTGTGTTTCAGGAGACAGTCATATCTCGAAGCAAACTAAATCAAGTACGGCGACACCATCAGGGAGAAGAGGGTGTGGCTGTGAGCGAGGCAGGTAGAATGATGCAGTAAGCAGAGTTGCAGCAGTCTCAGTCCCTGTCCTTGTTCGAGAGGTTCAAGATTTTTGTTCCCTGTGTGGATGGGAATGGGGACTTCAGGTTGGATGAACAAACTGACAGGCGCACTGTGGACCAAGAAGCTATTCAACTGGTGGGAGAGGAAATAAATATTGTTGTAATTGTGGGCATTATAGTTAGAGTTACAGACACTGTTCTGTGTGACCACGGTCGAGTGCTCCAAATTTTGAGGTGCTGGTTTTGGACTGTGGTTTACGAAGATAAACATGACGCAAAACCAGGTTACCGTCCAGTAGGTTTATTTGCAAGCACTAGCTTTCGGACTGCTGCTCCTTTATCAAGTTGTTCACAATCACCTAATGAAGGAGCAGCGTTCCAAAAGCTACTGCTTCCAATTAAATTTGGACTATAACCTGGTGTTGTGTGATTTTTAAACGATTACCAAGGTTGTATTGCATGACTATTGCTCGGGTTAAGGATATCTCGTCTGACTATAGAGAAATTTGGAGTGGGTGAGTAGAAGTCCAGTGGTCTTGGCCCACATCGGCACCAATGTCGGAGATACAACTACAGCACATGTTCTGCGAAGGGGGTATGAACAGCTTGGAGCTAAATTAAATAGCGGAATCAAACTAGTGATAATCGCTGGATTTCTTACCTGAGCGACAATTTTATTGGCATAGAGACAGTAAGATTAAGAAGGTACATAATTCAGATTGGCGGGAAAGAAATGTGTTTGAATTCACTTGACATTGGTACCCATTCTGGTGAAGAAAGGGGCTATTCCAATGCAACAGTATTCATATGAACAGTGCCGGGACTGGATTCCTAGAGAATCACATAACTACAGCTGCAGTCAGGGCATTAAACTAAATGAGTGCGGACGGCGGGGTGGGGTGCGGACCGTACAGATAATTAGAAAACCCGAATAAAAGAAGGACGTAAGCAAGCAGAACTCAGGAGAAGTTATTAAAATCTGCAACACTGCCACAAGAAGTACAAAGTTTATACTAAGAATTAAATGTCAAACTTCAAGCATTGGACAAACTGGATAAACGAATGGCAACGAAAAGAAGGACAATTAATATTCGGTTGAAGGTGTTATTTCTCAATGCGTTCAGTACAATGCATAACGTAAATGGACATGTGGCGCATATCACAATTGGGAGGTATGATGTGGCGGGTGTTGTGGAGCGATAACTGCATGGTCATCAGGATTATGAGCCGAATTGTCAAGGATATACATCTTATCGCAAAGATAGGCAGATGGGCAGGAAAGTGGAGTTGTCTTACTATTAAAACATGAAATCAAATCAGTAGTTCGAAACGAATTGGGGTCAGATGATGTAGAATCGGACTGAGTAGAATTGAGAAAACGCAAAAGTTAAAAATAAAGGAGGAGTGATGTTCAGGCCTCTAAGCATTACTCACGATCTTGATTACAAGATACAAAATGATATAGAAAAGATGTGTGCGAAAGGTAAAATTGCAGTGATAACAGGGGATTTCAATATGCAAGCCGAATGGGAACAGGGAACATCAGGTTAGTCATGGATTGCAAGAAAAGGAATTCGTGTAATATCTATGAGATGGCTATTTGAAGACGGGGTCCTGGTAGGTGTCAGGCAGTGCTGGATTTTTTGTTGTGCAATGACGCATACTTCATAAGGGAGCTTAAGGTGATTGAATCTTGAGGAGGTAGTGATCAGAATATGCCTGAATTTAGTTTGCAATTTGTGAAGATGAAGACAGAACCAGAGGTAAAGGAATTGTAGCTGAATAAAGGCAACAACAGAAGCATGAAGGAGGAATTAGGTAGAATTGACTGGAGAAGGTGCCTCGCGTGAACCACAGTGCAATTGCAATGTCAGCACTTTGTGGGATTAATTCAGGAGTCGAAGCAGTGATTCATTTCCATGAAAAAATGCATGGTGCAGGGAGAAGGAGGCAATCATGGCTGATAGGAGAAGTCAAGAATAGGTAAACACAAAAGAGAAAGCATATAATGTGGGGAAGAACAGAGGGAAACCCGAGGATTTGAAATCTTAATAAAAACAACAGTGCAGCAAAAAGTAAAAGGAGGGACAAGATTAAATATGAGAGCAACCCAGCTAATATCATATCGGACGTCAGGTTGTTTAGCTATATAAAGGCCAAAAGAGAAACAACGGTTAAATTTGGGTGGCTGGAAAGGGACGCTTGAGAGATAGCAGAACAAAGAAGAATAAAGAACATTTACAGCCTAAGAACAAGCCCTTCGGCCATCCAAGCCTGAGTCTATTCAAATCGAATATCTAAATATGTCGCCAAATTCCTATGTACCTGTATTCCTCCGCTCTCCTCTTACTCATGCATCCCTCCAGATGCATCTGAAATGAATTTAACCTCTGCTGGCAACGCTTTCCAGCCATGGGGAACAAGAAAATGGCAGAACAGCTGAATAATTATTTTGCGTCAGCCTCGACAGCAGCAACATAAGCAATATCCCAAAAATTCAAGACAGTGATGGGGCAGAGCTGAATATGATGTCCATCAACAAGTAGAAGGTGCCAGAAAAATTGAATGGCCTGAAAGTGGATAAGTCACCTGCACCGGGTGGACTACACCGCAGAGCTCAAACGGAGATAGCTGAAGAGCTGGTGCAGGTGTTAGCGGCTATTCTTCCGGAATTACTGAAGTAGGGAGGGTTCCAGAGAACTGAAAAATCGCTAATGCAACACCCCTGTTTTAAAAACGAATAAGGCAGAAAACAGAAACTTAAATACTGATTAGACTAATCTTGGTCTCGCGTAAGATTCTAGAAAACATTGTCATTGATGAGACTTTTTAAAACTTGAAAGTTTTTAGTAAAGTAGGGTAATGTCAGCATGGTTTCCTCAAGGGGAGTTCATCGCTGACAAAGCTGTTACAATTATTTGTAACAGGTTGGACTAAGGAGAGCCAATGCATTTTATCTACCTGGACTTCAAGAACTCCTTCAAATGGATGTCACTCTAGCATGGATAGAAGCTTGACTGTCTGTCAAAAAGCAGAGAGTGGGAATGAACGTGTCCTCCTCAGAATAGCAGCTAGTGACAAATGTTGTTCTTCCACAAGGGTCAGTATTGGGACGACAACTTTTCTTGTTTTTCGTTAACGATCTCGATAATGGGAATGGGGCATGCTGCTTAAGTTTACAGACGATACCAGAACAGGTCGAGGGACTGATTGATGACGTGGGGAGACTGCAGAAAGATTTGGATAGGTTGGGAGAGTCGGCAAAGAAGTGGCAGATAGAGTACAACATGCATAAATGTAAGAACATGTACTGTTGTAGAAAAAGTAGAGCCATGGATCATTTCCAAAATGGGCATAAAATTAAGAATTCTGAAATGCAAAGAGACTTGTGAGTTCTAGTCCACGATTCTCGCAAGGTAAACTAGACGTTTGATTCAGCAGTTAAGAAGACAAATGCAATGATGATATTGATTTTGAGAGGGCGTGACTATAATAGCAGTGATGCACTTCTCAGTCTCTAAGAGGCTCTGGTCAGACGAAATCTGAAGGACTGTGTGTAGATTTGCGCGCTATATCTCAAGAATCACTTACTTGCCCTGGAGCGTGTTCAGAGAAGGCTCATGAGAATGATTCCCTGGAATGCAAAATTTAAATTATGAGGAACGTTTAGATTTTTTCGCGTTTTTACGTGATGTAGTTTACAAGAATAAGGGGTACCTAGTTTAGACACAGAATACGGAATGGCTTTGAAATATTAGATGCTGGAAAGATGTTTCCGTTAGTAGGTGTGACCATAACCCGAGCTTATAGCTTAAGAGTAAAGGGAAGACATTTCAGAACGGCGATGAGGAGAACCTTCTTCAGCCAGAGAGTGGTGAATCTTTCGAATTAATTGCCACAGAAGGGTGCAGAGGCCAGGTCATTGAGTTTATTTGAGTTTGAGAACGATACTTTCCTGAGTATCAAAAGGAACAAGGGTTTTGGGGAGTAAGTTGGAGAATGGAATTGAAAAACTTGTCAGCCATGATCGAATGACGGAGCAGACCTGATTTTTTGAATGGCCTCATTTATGCTCCTCTGTCCTCTGGTCATATGTTCAAATAGGTCAATAGAAACAGGCAAATTAGCCTGAAAAATAATTTTAAAAACCCATAATGTGGAAGCAGGTCGTTTTTCCCATTGAGTCCATACAGATACTCAGAAGAGCATCCCGGATAGACCCAAGCCTCTATACCTACAAACCTCAATTTCCCATGGCTAATCCACCTTGTCTGCACATCTCTGAATACTATGAGCAATCTAGCATAGTCAGTCCTTCATATTTTTCGTATTTTGGAAGCAGACTTCTCCAGTCAGATAAACCCTATGCCAACATGCAATGAACGTGGAAAATCCACATAGATAGGTGTCCTACCCAATAACCCTACCCAGGACCCCAGCATTGGGAAGCAGCAGTTCTAAGGGCTGATCCAACATCCCACCCCAATGGGCAATTGAAGCACCGAGACAATAGTAAACTTATTTATTTGACTCTGAATAAAATCATTTGCCTGAACGACTCTTTTCTGTATTCTCCTGTGAAATGGCCTTGGATTGTGCATCAGCAAATAAATGTGGTCTGTTACAAAAGAAATGTAAAGTATCCTAATTACATATACTGGAAGATTTAGAATTAATAAAAAAACAATTTCAAAACGTAAACACAAAGAGGAAAGAAAGAATAACACCCCAGCAACAAATTATGGAAAACATTGAATTATTTGTATATCAAAAGCATCAAAAGAAGTGTTGGGGTTTTCAGAAATACGAATTATGTTTCAGTGATGAGCAAATGCGGCTCTTTGCAACGGATTGCTGTGAAGTTGTTCATTCTGAGCAACGTTGCTTGTCAATTTCCTCAATGCCTTGAAACAGAACAATACGAATTGCAAATTTGACAAAAAACAATGGTATTGATATTTGGACATTGCTGAATTCTGAAATCTTCCCTTACTAATCACCTGGGATATTGTGTGTCGATCTGAATTATTCGTCGTAGCATATAGTGAGATCTCATTCGTGTATAATGCTGCTACAATGTAATTCTAGCTTTGTGATACATAACTCAGGCAAAACAAAAGACCGATGTGAGGGGCGGCATGGTGGCATAGTGGTTTGCAATGCAGCTTCTCAGCACCAGGCAACGGCATTCGATTGTAGCCTTGGGCAAATATATGAATGGAGTTTGTACATTCTCCCCGTGTCTGCTTCACTGTCCTCCGTGTGCTCTGGTTTCCTCCCACAATCCAAAGATATGCATGCCTGGTGAATTGGCCATAGTGTTAGATACATTCGTCTGTGGTAGATATAAGGTTTGAGCTTGGGTCTGGGTGAGTTACTCTTCAGAGGGTTGGTGTGGACTTGTTGGGCCAAAGGTCCTGTTTCCATGCTATAGCGAATCTAAACTAAAAAAAACCCCGATAGTATCGTAAATTTTTCAACCAGAAATAAACAATGTGTAAACTGGTATGATACCGACCTAAAGCAGAGAAAATATGAAACATTTGACCAATCGGAAATATTACTGGGTTCAAAGATTAGAAGAACATTCCAAAGCAGCAGTTATGTCTTTAAAATATTCAGTGAGAGTGCGTGCAACACTGGACGACTGGACTGAAGTGCTAAGAATTAGAAGTTGAGGGTAGACATATCACACTGATCAAACACCATTTCAGGTTGACACCTGATCTCTTCAGAGTCTAGATTAGAGTGGTGCTGGAAAAGCACAGCAGGTCAAGAAGCGTCCGAAGAGGAGAAAATCGACGTTTTGGGCAAACGTCCTGTTTTTCGGATGCTACCTGACCTGCTGTGCTTTACCTGCACCACTCTAATTTGGACTATGGTTTCCAGCATCTGCATCCTTGTTTTTACCTAGCTGATCTATTCAGCTACATTACGAATATTAAACGTGGAGCACTACAGTTGTTGAAGAAAACAAAAAATTGAACGTCTCGTCGATTCATAACAACCTTTTATATAAAACCTGGAATCCTGAATAATTCGAATTTACACTTTTGGAACGAAATGCTTGATATTCACCTTATAGATGCCCCTCAAAATTGAGTTTTATTACATCATGGGACCCCTCAGCCTCCGACCACGATAAAAACAACAACCCAAGTTTGTCCATTGTCTCCTCAAAGTAAATACACTACAAATTAGTCAACATCTTGCTCTCACGCCAAAGCCCCCACATTATTCCCATAAGGTTCGAAGACCAGAAGTTTGCTTTACACTCCAAAAATGTGCTTATTAATATTTTGTATATTTAAAACCTTCCAACAATTCCACTCAATGTCCCCCAAAAGATGTACAAACGTATGTCACATTCCTTCTTTGTCAACTTGTGTTGTCGCACGCAGCAAACTACGGATTGCTTGGATTAAACTCGACCTGCTATTTCTCTGCCTAAATTTCCAATTGATTTATATCCAAACCTGTCAAACTGTGTGGCAACTTTGATGTATCTGATTACATTGACACTGATATCTCTCTGCACATCTACACGAACGAGAACCTTACTATTTGACAGTACTCTGCATTCTTGTTAATTCATCCAAAGAATAATCCCACATTGTTCTGCATTAAACTCGATTTGCCACCTATCAGCCCTGCTCTACGGGTTATCTACGTCGTTCTGTAACCTACAACATTCTTTGGCACTATCTATAACTCTCCCAATCTTAGTGTCATCAGCAAATTTACTCACCCTACCTTCTACACCCTACTCCAGGTCGGTTATAAAAATGGAAACAAAACAGATACATGCGGTCACCATAAGTAAGTGACCGCCGGGATGAATATTTCACAACGACCACCACCCTCTGTCTTCATTCAGCTAGCCCATTTTTGATCCAAACCGCTAAATTGCACTCAATCACATGCCTGCATATTTTGTGCAGTGGACTTCGATGGGGAACCTTATCAAACGCATAACTGAAAGCCATATACACCACATCAACGACTTTACCCTCGTTCCCCTGTTTAGTCGTCTTCACAAAGTTTCGTGAGACAGGACCGACTCTGCAATCAAGTTATCCCTATCGAGATGATTATAAATTCTATCTCTTAGAAATGTTTCCAACACTTTATCCACAACTGAAGTAAAGCTCACTGATTAATAATTAACAAGGTTTTCTCTACGCCCCTTTTTGAACACTGGAACAACTTTTGCTATCCTCCAGTCTTCGGGCATTATTCCTGTAGACAATGATGACATAAAGATCATAGCCAAAGACTCGACAATCTTCCCTGGCTTCACAGAGTATCCTCTGATAAATCCCATCCAGCACAGGGGATTATCTATTTTCACACTTTCCAGAATTGCTAACACATCCTCCTTATGAACTTCAAGTCCGTCTAGATTAATAGCCAGTTTCTCCATATTCTCCTCGACTTTTTTTTAATTTTCCAGTGTGAATACTCCTGGAAAACATCCATTTAGCGCTTGCCAATCTCCTCGCACTCCACGCTGATTGGCCTAATCTTACTGTAATCATCCTTTTGTCGCTTATATACCAAGATACATTTTTTAGATTTTTCCTTCTTCCTATCTGCCACCAACTTCTCATATCCCCTCCTCGCTCGTCTTAGCTCGCTCTGCAGGACTTTTCTGGTTAGCTTGTAACTCCCAATCGCCCTAACTGAGCCTTCATACATATTATCCTGACAAAAGCCTTCACCTTTCTCCAGACAACGTTTCAACTTCCTGAGTAAACTACGGGTCAATCGCTTGGCAACTTCCTCCCTATCTGACAGGTGCATACTTATCAAGGGCAGACAGTAGCTGTCCCTTGAATAAGTTCCACATTTCTATTGTGCCCTTCCCGGCAGTTTCCTTCCCCATCCTTTGCATCCCAAAACTTGTCTAATCACATCGTAATTGCCTTTCCTCCAGCTGTAGCTATTGCCCTCCGATGTGTATCGATCCCTTTCTATCACTAAAGGAAACATAACTGAGTTGTAGTCACTATCACCAAAGAGCTCACCTAACTCCTAATCTAAATCCTGACCGTGTTCATTACCCATTAGCAAATCGTAATTTTCCTCACCCCTTGTTGGACTTTCGATATATTGTGTCAGAAAACCCACCTGCGTACATTGGGCAAAAACTGACCAAGCTAACGTATTTGAACTGTACTATTCCAAGTCAATATTTGGGAAGTTGAAGTCACTCATAATAACTACACTGTCACTCTCGCTCATATCAAGAATCGTCTTTGCTGTCATTTCCCCTTTTCCAATTTATGTATTATGTAATTACATGCATTTCCGAATACATGTAAAATTATTTGGGTTTTTTTTTATAAATACTCCTTGCCAAAGACATTTCATGACACGTTCCAGCCACCTTAACATTTTTACAAATATTTTCATTTCCGTTATGCTCTTCAAGGAAATTGCTTTGTTGGTTTATGCTGAACCTTTCAAATATTTCATTTTTCTTTTTATCTAAACTTACAACTCTCATCATTCGAAGTTTCTGAATTTGTCGTCTTTAATTTCATCCTGACAGGAACGTGTTGTTCCTGAAGCTTGGTCAACTAGCTTTTGAAAAGCTTTCAAATGGCAGATATGGATTTACATACAAACAGCTGCCGCCAGTCCAATCAAAGACAAATTTCTCAGAATCATTGTATAACTATCGACGGCAATACTGTAACATATCTACAATTATGCCTTGAAATCGATGTAAAAATGATCGATCCACATCGGCATGCGAATGAAGTATATTTATAACCAAGGCAAATGTTGTCAGAATAAAATAGATCTCATGATCAGGGACACAATTGTTCGATAAGGCATTATTAGTAACAATACTCACATCATATTCCAACATAACCTTTAAACGTATGTGAGTATTGCCAAAGCTGCAATGAAATTATGGAGCTATCATAATGACTTTCAATAACTGGACTCACAATTAGACGATCAATAATGCAATGGAATTTCAGGTACATTAACATAAAACAATTCCACTCACGCTGACAGTGTTAATACTGCAATAGAACTGTTTTCAGATCATACGGTGACAGTAAACGTGACAAAAATATAATTATAGGAATTAAATGGGAACCAACACTAGAAGATAGTTTTACATTCAAGGGAATATCATATAAACATTCTGAAGAATCTGTGAATAAAATCTTACATTAACTGAGAGGAAGGATATCGCCAATGCAATTATATATCTTTGTGAAAATGAACTAAACAATGCAGTTAACCAACGATTGACATAGCTGGCACCGACTAACTACATTGAGTGAAGCAAGGCAAACTCAACAAGTCTGGCAGCATCTATGGAGCGAAAACAAAGTTAACCTTTCAAGTCGACTGACTCTGCTTCAGTTCAGGGTTTGTTTTATTTGTACAGAAGCTGACTAACTGGCTGAATTTCTAAAGCAATTTATAACTTCTTTTCCAGACTCCAATCAACCACAGTTAAAGATCAAAAATAATGACCTACGGCGTGGAAACAGGCCTTTTGGCTTAACAAGTCCACACAGACCCTACGAAGAAGAACCCACCCTTCACCTAACTTTATGGGCAAAGTAGCATAGTCAACTCACCTAACGTTCACCTTCTTGGGCTGTGGGAGGAAACCCACGCAGACACAGGAAGAATGCGTAAACTCCACACAGTAAGTCGCCTGAGGCAGGGATTGAAACGGGCTCTCTGGCATTGTAAGGTTGCAGCGCTAACCACTGTGCCACCGTCCTGCTTGCTACATGCAACTCTAATCACTGCAAAACAGGATAGTAAATGGCAAACACCAGACCTACTTCTATTCCATGCATTTCTAAGTTAAGTTCTGGACATGTCCGTCACTGCTTTGAAAACCTGTTGAATTTTCAAGCATCAACGTGCTAATTAAACTGAATTTTATTCATATTGAACAAGCGACTGTAAGGAAAGTAATAACTGCAACTGCTGCTAGGTTGGTGCTCATGTTTTGATTGAATGGATGTTTACATTCCATGGAATCAGAAATGCATCTATAATAACATACATAGTACAATGTTATTAGTATTTCTAAATTAAAACCAAGAACTGTTTCAAAATTGGATCAATGCAAAGTAAATGGTATTGGCCATTGACCTCGCTGAAAAATGCACTTTCTTTGGAACAACCCAAGGAAGACATCAGTCACAAAAGTTTTTAAGCAATTCATCACTGAAAAGTAGCAATATGTTTCCAAATTTCTGTGAGAATTACCTTCTGCTGCCTAACCTTATGGTAGGGTCATCTTGGTTAGGTGATCTTCTTTACGAAAAATCACAATTTTTCCAGTCTTGGTAACTTGTTTAAGTTGGTATCAATACATCAGTCAAAACAGACGAATGATCATCTTCTGGGAACTTGAGGTGTTGAGCACAGTTATGTTCGATGTGAGTATGTCCAGTGCGGTGCAAATCTGTCTATTGCAATGTAGTTTCAAAGTATTCTGAGTTTAGTGCGCACTGTTTTTAATATAGATGATGCATTTGAGCATGAACCCATCTGGCCTTGGATATGTCGTCAACAGCACGCTATGACTTATGGTTATTATATTCAACACTCGCTTATTTCTTTCGAAGAATAGCCGTATAGACACAACTGGCCTTGTCAAGGAGTTAAACTATGGTGCCCAGCATGCCAGCAATGAAAATAAGTGACCAGAGTAAGGAACATTAGAGTTCATTGAACAGTTGTTGGGAATTGCCTTGTGAAGGGAAGCGTTATATGGCCATGATTCCTATAAACGTTTCTGGTTACTCTTATTTTCAGTTGAGGCTGACAAATATTCAACTGAACCAAGACTTTAATTTTTCACCATTGAGTCCACATATTCCCTTATTGACAAGATTTCCATTGTGCATGTCAGTAGTAACGCGCATAACCAGTGGCCTTAGCTGATTGTCGAAAGCCTCGTGGCATTATTGTCCAATGTTTAATCCAGAGACCTTGGAGGTGTACTGTATATGCGGCTTAGATTCCTGGCATTATGGGTGGTGGAATTTGAAGTTAACAAATAACAGTGGTTAGGAATCTGATGATGACTATTAAACCATTGTGGATTGATAAGAAAAACGTGTTTAGTTCACTAATGCACTTTCAGGACACAGGTGTTTGTCCTCACCTCGTGAGACCTGCATATACTTCCACACACCAAACAAAGTGTTTGATACTTATTTACCTTTTGCGCCATTAGAGATGGGCATTAAATAGCTAGTCATGCCCACATCCGTTCAATGAATACACAACAACACATAAAAATCCTGAGAACGGAGGGGGTGTTTGGTTACAATTATTCAACATGGAGGTCCAGCAGGCACACCATGAAGACCTCGCTGTCTGTTGTACCGTTACCTGATAACACATTCAGAGTCACCGAGTGAAAATAATCACATATATATGAACAGATAATGATGCGTTCGCGGTGAAGTGGAAAAAGATCGGGATAATCTGGTCTTCAAGACTGGGTGAGGAGAACTTAGTAAACTTCACTCAATGTTATATAATACACAATGAAAAACTTTGTGTGACCTGCGTGGGTTTGACCAATGAAATATTTATTATTCACAATGGAAGGAAAGCATTTTGAGTAATCGGTGTGGAAAGGAGTCTCAGTGATCAGAATGGTAAAATATTTGCTGAGCAGAAAGAACTGGTTGACCAAGAGTACCTCTCTCGTGCTAATTTTCGCGTTCCATTAACATCTTTTTCTGCCTTTCACAGCCCTCAAATCTTTGTGATTATATTTCTCCTACCTTCCAAACAATCAGAGAACTTCCATTGTGGCCGCTTCTAACCTCCCGTTCCATCTCTGTGGTTGCATTTCAAACTGTGATCGTTTTCACTTTTCCCAGTTTTTCTATGTTAGGTAATAGAGATGAAACGTGAACCCTGGTTGGAATAATTGCTCACTAGTACCTTTTCAACTCAAATAAGCACAGTCGGTGGACTGTGTATCCTTTTATTATGACAAAAAATGAGCATGATAGAAATATGGTCTGCACATGATGACAGTTTTTTTTTCTGTTATATTTCAGTACATATGGCTGTCAATCTAATAGCTAGCCTATAATTAATTGTTTTCTTTAGTGGTCTAAAGTCTTGTATCATCTTTTCAGTTGTAATGTAGATGCAATCAGTGAAAAATCTCTTCCAATTTTCCAGCAGGACTTTGAAAATCAGGACCTTGCTCCCCTGTAGACTCACTCTATTTAGCCAGATAGGAATTTCCTGGCTCTCTGAGCATTTTAAGACAATCCCAATGTTGTCGGCATTTTTGTAACCCTGATGTTCCTTTTTTTAAAAATCTCATGTCATCTTAATCCCTTTAATTGAACTTTCCTTTGCTACATGTCTACAAACACATGCAAACACGACACACATCTATTCAGAATGTGAAGCACACTCTCTCTCTATTTCTCTCTCTCTCTCATAAGTACAAACACTTACAAACAATCACTAATTTAAACGTACAAGTACACTGTTATAAAGCGAATTTTGAGGTCCTTCTGAGAAATGAAAATGAAAGACCAAAAGAGGAGGGCCTCACTGTATATTCTACTGAAAGGAGTGTGCGCAAGGGTGTAACTGGTTTTCAAATTCTCGTGGTTAAGGTGAAAACATCCCTTACACTCACTTCACAATTTGCAAGTGACAGTTTATTTATCTGACTCTTAACAGTAAACAACTTAGCTAAACTATGAACAAACCAAACTTTTCCTCTAACTACTAATACTCCTGAATAACGCAAGATTATAATGGTATGCTGCTTCAATGAATGCTATTCTCACTCATGTAGTAGAACAGTACAATTTGGTCTGTCGAAATTACAGTCAAGTTACGTGTCTCCAGAATTATCTATGTCTGCACTGCGTGCACTTCCATTGGAAATGTTCTCTCTGTAGATTCTTCTGTCACGATTTTAGATGGCGTGCTGTGGTAACATCATAGATAAATGATCCTTTCTCTTAGAGCTGACATGGATTATCGCTTAGCAGATGGCAGTTGTGTTTATTCCAATTTTGCAAGTGCCCTCATCTTTTGCACGTTTCATGACATATCAATATTTTTGCAATCAGATTGGTGCAAGGATGTTAAACCATCATATTTAAGAATATTCGTATTTTTTTAGTAGGAAACAAGCCCAATTTAAATTGATTGCTAAATTTAATTAGATTACTGCTTGGTCTTTCGATACAAAACGCTGCAATTCAGGTTTACTCCGTTCCTGATCACCAAACACCAAACCATCTCTTAAAGCGACCACACAATATTTTCCCAACTTCCCCATCTTACAATTTCACACACACGAACTTCGCAACACCTGCAAACACAGAAACTTTCTCAGTTGAAAGCAAAGATAAACACACACACACACACACACACACACACACACACACACACACACACACACACACACACACACACACACACACACACACACACACACACACACACACACACACCTGGACACAAACCCGTTTAGAAAGTGAAAGACAATACCAGGACCATTGCCAATTGAAAATGATTTGAACCTAACCCCAGCAGCAAACATGAAATGAGTCACAACTTAAGCAACTCCATGATACCGGTACGGGACTCTGTGTGACTGATTGGGCGGATAGCCGTGCCAGTGCTGCCTGAGTTTATTTTTGTCGCAATGTGGAAACGAGAAAATGTAGTGTTCTCTGCAATATTTTATTAATAGCAAAAACGTAAAAATGGGAAACAGATATTCAGAAGTTTACTGCACTATGAGGTGTTTATGCAGGAATAAGTGTTGTCAAGTTAAAATGCTTGTCAGTATTACTCATATATAGAGGAATACTGAGAAGGCTCTGAAGGGTAGCATAATGACAGATGGCCATGTAATGATTTGACTTGCTGCATTGATCCTTCAGATGAAGCGATCCGTTTAGTTGTAAATGCAAAGCATTTGCCGTTCAGATTCTCTAGCCAGGATATAGAGGAAATATAGTGATACTAAAGGGTGTGAGAAACTGCCTGTTTTCCCATAAGCTGAAACATTACAAGTATAAAGGTGAAGAAATTGTGTGATTTGCCTAACAAGCTATATCTTTTGCTGTACTGCATGGCATCAGACTGGCAACATTTAGCAAAGCTTGTTCGAAATTCTAACGCCTGCCCAGGTGGACTGGCCACCAGCATGAGCACCACACTGCATGGCAATCACACTGGAGATATTGTTGCAACATTCTGAGACTACTGATCATTTACTATGTGGTGACCATAAGCACGGCAAAAGACGTGAACTTGTGGGAGTTATTGCAAAAGCCAACAAAACAAATCTTGCTCTGATCTTTGCAGACAAACACTAATGGAAATGTATGCGTTGTCACGTGATGGCAGGTGAAGCATAGGACGAGAGAAACGATATGACGAAGTGTGCGATAGATCGCCACCCCCAGGGTGTGAATTATCATTCTTCCCCCATTTCTTTTCTCTTACTTTGAAATTATCATCATTTCGAATGTCATTGTTGAAGTTCTTATTTCAACGTTGGTACTATCGTCATTGTCATCATTATTACTGAAACTCCTGTGTGCAGCAATATTCAGCACAATTCTTCCAGTACTTGCCTTTGTCTTCAGTTTCAGGCATTATCGTACAGGTTTTACCTCTGCAGCCATCACAACTGCATTGGCTACTGATTGCAGCACAGTCATGACGATTATTGTTCCTCTTCGTCTCGTTGTTATTTCTAACATTGTTAATAAAATAGGAACATTACTAATGTTAATGCTAATTGTCGTAGTAATGTGCATGACAGCAATATTAAAATTTCTGGCACATAACGTAATGATTCCACTTCTGTACTGAACGTAACTAATCTAAAAAAAAACAAATGCACAGACTGTAATGGAGAAAAACGTAGCAGAATTAGGTGTGAACAGGATACTTTGTAGAACTGTATTATTCAGTAATTATCCGTTCCATTTTCATTATTTAATGGACACTTTGCCAAGTTTTTAAAACTGATTGTGCAGGAGAAACCGGCTTTCATGTCGTATGCACAAGTCCAAGCAAAGCTCACGCTGACCTCTTTCCCAAAGTTACAAGTTTCTTCAGTATGTTCAACGGATACTTTGTCCCTTTCATTAACTCATGTCTGAATTTGTTCTGGGTTCCCACATAGATGAACGGATTGATGCAAGAACTCAACAACTGAAGCATATATCCACCTTGTTGTAGAACAAACGTGGAACTTCTGAAATTAGAAACGGAGGAATAAGGGACATTCGCAATTCGGACATAGATGACCGATATAAACAATAATAATGAAAAAAGGATGAAGCTGGCCGAGATAAGGAAGAGCAAAACAATGGACTTTCTTCGCTTGTCCATCTCTAGGTCAGCCTGGATCTCCGAATTTCTTTGTATGTGGAGTCTCCTCCTTGCTCTATTCGCCACTAGAATGTGTCTCACCGTCAGTACGTTGACTAAAAGAATCAGAATGAAAGGGAGAAAAGGAGTTAAAATGGACCAAATCAAATCATATGCAGCCCATGCAGGCGAGGTGTAAAATTTTGGTATAATTGCACAGAACCAAGGGACATTGTTGATTATGTACAATGGCTCATAGTAAAAATAATGGAAGATATTTTTTATGCAGGCGAGAGTGGAAACGGTTCCTATAATCCAACTCGCGGTATTCTCCTTGCAATATTTTATTTTCAGGTCCTGGCAAGAAATGGCCACAAATCGATCAACGGTGAATGCGACTGTTAACCAGATAGAACAGTCAATAACTGCAAAGCATATAACAGAGCGTACGCTGCAGATTGGAGTGATAGACAGGAAACTGTTTGGAAAATAAATGCCAGCTATCCGATTCAATCCGACTACAGCCAACATGACACTGAGATCTGTCACCGCCATAGACACCAGGTAATATGTGATACATCCAGAGAGACCACATCTTTTACGGCACAATATTACAATCACTGCCAGGTTAGCTGTAATACAGAGAGGAATAAAGAGTTGAATAGCCAGTAACACTCATTCCGTGTATCGAAACAAAAAAAGAAACAAAATTACGTTCTTGAGATGTGATCTTAAGATTGTTTTTTTTTTCTCTTACGATGGCTATCTTTTACTGACGTTAACATAATTATACTGTTGAAAAAACAACAGGTCGATTTATTTCAGATATGTGTTGATGAGAACCAATCAATTTCACGAAGTACAAAACCAAAGAAACATGAAACTGATAAAAATAAGTAATAACAAAGAAAATTCCACATCAGCAAACGAAGATACAAAGATGAAGAAGACGAAGAACTGATTAGTCATGAATGAGCATGATAAAAATACGTCACACATGACAATAAAACGTTTCCCTGGCAGGAATTATTGCTAAAATGTTCACTGCTAGAAATATTGACAGTCATGTTGCTCAAAAATAATCTCGAAGTTAAAGTAACAGGAGAACAATTAGAATTTTTTCTCATTTTCAGGGTCCCAATGGCGAATCTGAATTGTCTGCCCCAAATAAACTGAAATATTTGGTGTATACCAGGTCTACTGAGACTGGGAGTCGAACATGTCTCGTTCACTTAAAGACCCGTGACGATGAGCACCTTTTCAATATTGCATTCACCTGTGGGGATACATCATAAACTTAATCATGCTGTGGAAGTTTGAAATTAAGTCCATGTGCACGAAGTACGCCAGATACCACCCATAATCAACAATCAATTAACGTATTATGAAAATAACCTAGAATATAGAACACGACAAAGAGGAATCTTCATCTGTATATTTGTCGGCCAAGAAGCCATTTTAAATTTATTATAGCCGTCTGTGCATTCTCTACATCTCTTTGCTTGATTCCTGTTTGTGCATCTGCCGAAAAACCTTTTAAATATGTGGCGTTTCTCTTCGAGCACCGGCCCTGGAAACACGTTCCACGGAACATATCATACTCTGTATAAAAATAGGTTTAACCCCAAAATATTCTCCTTTTCACGTTTAACCCACGCCCCTGTAGTAACTGAAATTTCATCCCGGGAAACAAAAGACTACAAACATCCCCCATATCCAAGATAATCAAAACGTATATGCTTCTCAGCTGCCGATTCTGCAGCAAAGACATCCAAGTGTGTCCCTCTTCTCTTTACAGCTAATACACTTTAATCCAGGCGGAATCTGCCTGGCTTACACCTGCATCAATGGCAAACAAAAAATTTGATGCCATCCAATACAAAGCAGCTGGCTTGATGAGCAACCACAAACACAAATATTCAGGGGCTCCATCACAGAGAATCAATAGTAACATTGCATAATTTCTGTAAGATGCACTTCAGGAATGCTCGGAAGATAAATTTAAGGAACGTTCCGATACGCAAAACTTCGAAAAGGGCACGGGATGCAGATTCATGGATACTTCAGCATCTGTAAATTCACCGACAAGCCATGCACTATGCTGATATGGACACATATTGCCGCTACTTCTCTGCCACGGAGTAAAATCCTGGAATAGGCTGTCTCGTGGCACTGAGGGGCAACGGTATTGATGGTTTAAGAAAGACCCACATCATCACCACCTGAAGCGGAACGAGGCAGGGTGAATACATGCTGATTGAACAGCGAAACCTATATCCCGAACGAATACAATAACAACTCGTTTGAAACCTTTACATGTATTTTACACAATTCCATAACCGTGGCGACCAAAACAGCATACAATGCTCTAAATATGACCTAATAGAAGTTTCGTACTGTTGCAACCTGAGTTGTTATCATTCATTCAATTCCCCGACACAGGAAGGGAAGAATGCTCTGCGCATTCTGTCCTAATATATTTACTCCCAAAAGACATCGAATGGACTCCAAGCACACTCTGTATATTAATGCTATTTAGGGTCTGCCATAACCTACATATTTTGATCTTGTACTTTACCTTCCAAATATACTATGTCGCATGTCTGGATTTAACTCCATCTGTCTCTGTTTCTAATTGATCCATGCCACGCTGTATCCTTTGTTAACTTTCCTCACGATCTGAAACTCCAGCAATTTCTGTTACGGCTGTCATCTGATTCCTTGTGTAATAAGACTAATTACTGATCTTGTTTTAGAAAAGAAATCACGTTTCCCGAACTATGGACTAATCTCTACGACCAGCTAATTAACTCTCTGTTGGTCTAATTCAACATAAACTTCTGCAACAGTATGCACGGGGGATATTGACAAATGCTTTACTTCAGTAGATGTAGGCAAACTTCCCTGACACGACCCTCATCAATCATCTTCTTCAACACTTCAAAAAAAAACGTAATGGATTTTTTCAGAGAAAGCTTGCCCCTCAAAAAGCAATTCTGACTATATCGAAGAAAGCAATTATTTCTCTAAAACAGAGTAAATCTTGCTTCTAGGAATATTTTTCCGAACATTTCCTCCCACATATGCAAATCGCACCATCATATAATTTCTAGGATTGTCGCAATGTTTATTTTTAAATGGAAGCACAGCATTGTGTATTCTTCAGTCTTCTTATGATTGTGCTAAACACCATACAAAGATCTCAGTTAAAATCCGAGCCAGCACACAGTTATCTTCTCATTTGCTTCCTTTAGCATTCTGAGTCAAATCCCATCATGTCCAGAAAATGTGTCGACTTTGCGTTTCTATTTCAAGGTGCCTATACTTCCATCATTAAATATCAGTATTCCCCAGAATGTCACATAACCCTCACTAAATTTATCATGATTTATATCACTCTCTGTAGTAAATTTCACTGCGAAGTACTCAGTACGTGCCTCACTCACTTCCTCTTTTGTCACTGAGTGGATTATCTTTTCTCTCCCAACGCTCCAGCTCCCAGTATATGTACAAAATGACTTGGCTAATCTGCAACCTTACTTGTCAAGGACCTGTTAAGGCTCCTACTCGGCCTATAAATTTCCTGCAAATTTATCAGGGAATGCTTCTTTCCTGAAACTCGCATATGCTTACTTTTTTAAACTTTTTGACTACCTTTTCAGCATCACATTTTAATCGAAGTTCCCAAGTTTTACCAACGTTATGTTTTCGCCTCATAGGAAAATGCTGTTTCTGCGTTCTAATGAAGTGGACGTTAATAAATGTCAACGTATCAGACGGGTGTTTACACCACAACAGCCGCCCAAATCTACTTTTCAGGAATTTGTCTGACAGTGTTCTAATTATTTTTCTCCCAATTTAGCACGTTCACCCACTATCATTCTTATCTTTTTTTCCATAACTATCTGAAAATTCACGGAATTATAATCACTTGTTCCAACATGCTTCCACACTGAAAACAATTGAGACCAATTTCCCAATGTGTTGTATTATCCCTTAAACTGTTGGACCAACGACGTACTAATTCAATTAAATTTTCTGGAAGCAAATTCATCCCGGTCTAAGTTTTCTGGCAGTAAGCAATCCTAGTCAATATTTGGGAAGTGCAGACGCTCAATACAACAATCATGTAACATTGCCATACAAATTCTTCCCTTCATTTGCCACAAGCAAATTTTCCATATTTCAATCCCTTAATGCTGATGGAACTTACTTATTCTTATTTTGTTCTTCATATGTGGTTTCTTTGGATGAACCCTCCGAGATCTCTTATCTTAGTGTATTGGAACGTTTTATTTCATCAGCAGTGTCACTCTAACCATTTTTATATCCCTCTCTTTCTGGTCTAGAATTCGTAAATGATGACAATAGAACAATCAGATTCACTGGCGGCCGTTCTGAATAAAACAAAATCTGCCACTCAGCAAGCCATTAAATCAGAAAATTTAATGGTAACTAATTTAGAGCAAGTGATATGTTTTTACAATCAACTGGAGACGGCGACCAGTTCCCTGGATGTTTGTGGTAAATACTACATATGCTGCAAAAGGTGATTCATTTAAAACATGATAACTATGTTTAAAAAACAACATATATACTCAATTTAATCGGTACTTTTCAATGATTCAATTCTTCCAGTGAATGAATCGATTATCGGAATGATTCAGTCGCTGTCAAAGTCCACATTTCCAAACTTAAACAACAACTTGCTACGATAATTCAATAATAGAAACAGTGGCAGGAAAATAACAGAAATGCATCTGCAATGCGATATTATGAAAGCACCATGCAGTGGAGCATTCTTATGTAACAAGTGAATTACATGTACACTGCTCTTCCTTATATTATGGCGAATAACGACATTGTTAAGAACACAGTGGAATAACAATTGCACAGTGGTAATGACGTGTGATTTCAATTGTGTTAAAGATTATGAATTATACACGTGTTATGAAGGAACAAATCACAGCAAAGATGAAATGTCAAGATATAGTGAATAAAATCAACATTATTTATTCAAACATTATTTCTAGCTATGCAATAAAATATGGTAAATGAACAGTTAATATTGTAAAACGAAAAGAAACTGTATAATTAGACAATTTAAAACAGTGAACAGAAAAGGACATTTGTAATGGCAAACATGTATTCTGCTAAATAACGCAAAGAGCAATTGCAATGTCCATACAACTGAGGAAAAATTTGCAAAGATCTATCGATTCTTGCATGTATTAACTGACTTTCATACTCTACCTGGAACTCCAATTAGTGCAAGGATAGGGTAGTAAATGGCAAACACCAGACCACTTAGGATTTCATGCATTTCTATCAACTGCTCCGAGAATGCTATGCACTTCTGTGGAAAAACTGTTGTATTTATACTCCGGGGATAACAAGTGATTTTACATTAATTGCAGCTGTTGTGACAAACATGTCGTTTCAACCTTAGTTTAATTCGTGTTTATACTTTGGCAGGTCTTAAATGTCTTTCATCGAATGTAACAATATTCAAAATTCTAAATTGAAATTTATTCATGGAAATAAAAATGTATCTGAGTTCCACTTATTCGTAAATGAGTTAAAGACCGAGATTTTGGTATCGTGTCAGGCAACTGACTGCGCTGCGAAACTCCGTGAAGGTCCAGGTAGTTTCCCTCTGAACATTAGTCAGTCCGTGTGGTCATTAATATGGTAGGCAAAATTCCAATCTTTCACTGCACAATAGTGGTGTTAGAACTTCTGACATATTCAGTAAGGCCAGATGCAAATAAGTGCCATTACATTTAGTGCACACAGGCCTAATTCTTCGTGATAACGTTAAAGGAAGACTTGCTCACATCTGTGTCATTATCTTCGAAGCTAGAAAAGCATTTTCCCAAGTATTTTGTCATTAAACTCGATGTAAGCTTATCCAACTAAGGGGTTTTGTACTCAATGCCAATCTATTCACCCAATGTGACTTCAGGTGAAGCTTTAGTACAAAAAAGATGAGCATAATGACATTGTATGAATCTAAATTCAACTTAGCACACATATGATCAGAATGATTCAATTCCTTACAGTAAGTTCTCATACATTCCTAACGATGTGGACTTCAGCGTGACTAAAGACAGTTTGGCCTTGCACAGTTCAGAATGATTGTTTTCAAGTTCATTAGTTCGCGCTGCAGTTCAAGACATTTGTCTTAAATCTATGACAGTGAAAGTCAGTACACGACACTATTAGTTGAAAATTCTGTTTGAATATTTCCGATCAGTTGGACAATCGTTAGCTTATTGTGTATAGAGGAGTAAAAAGTGATGTCTGCAGATGCTGGAGATCAGAGCTTACAATGTGTTGCTGGTTAAAGCGCAGCAGGTCAGGCAGCATTCAAGGAACAGGAGAATCGACGTTTCGGGCATAAGCCCTTCATCAGGAGGGCTTATGCCCGAAACGTCGATTCTCCTGTCCCTTGGATGCTGCCTGACCTGCTGCGCTTTAACCAGCAACACAATTTCAGCTTATTGCATATAGAACCTGAGGTGAAGCATTGCAGTTTTATCAGTATTTAACAAGTGCAGTTGAATTTTAAATGGCAACATGCGGACGAGAGTGTACCATTTTGTTATATTCTGAAAATAAATCTTGCACAAATGTGTTGTGTAAGACAGTGGACGTTCTAATCTGTAAATGTTGTTGCATCCAAAAATCGTATTACACCTTAGTGGAATGATTTCGTCCATTGAGATGATAATTTTCTCAACAATGAATTTTTAGTTAGGCATAATTCATCCAGCTCTGTCAATTTGTTTTTGTTCTTTAATTGCTGCGAAAGTTGAAGCAATTTCATTTTAATCGAATTTCTTTTCACGTTTCACACTCCAGTAATCCTGCTTTGACATTTAATGCATAATGGATTACCGCAACAAGTCTACTGGAATTCAGTACTTTGATGCTGTGCTGAAACATATTTAATATATCGTGTATTTTTGTTCTTTAGTTTGAAAACAAGTACAAATTATGACTGGAAAGAAATCAATGAATGATTTAACAATATTCATGTCAATTAATAATTTGTTGATTGCAATTATCAATGAGATGATGAATAAAGACAATTTGCTCTTTGTTATTGACACCTGCGTCTCCTTCATGCTCTTGCTGTTCTGTGATCAGCAAAGGCCTTAGTTTTATCTCCTTTTAACACCACTTTAATAAAATTGCGATAAGACAATACGTTTGTTTTTTCCCTCAACTCCACGTCCTTAACTAATAATTTCTCTCTCTTTCCCATGGATGTGAAATCGATATGCATGCATATCGCCCATCAAGATACTATAAGACCTCTTCAACTCCTCCTGGGGAAGCAAAATGCCTGAACTGTCAGCATTTATGACCATCCTCTTCTGCATTGCAGACGTGGTTCTCACTTTCAACAAATTCTCCTTTAACTCAGGTCAAAGCGGCAGTAATGACTGTCATCAAGGGGGATAAAGAAGTCGTTGTGAGTCACATGCAGCGTTCGACTCAGGCTCCCACTGGCAATTCTTTCATAGATACAACTATTAACATAATCATGCTCATTTTCTCACGTGTTCACATCTGGATCATTTTCATCATTTCCTCCAATATCTCCTCTGCTCTCATCGTCCCCTGATCCAACTCTGATATCAAATGCACCATGCTAATTTTCACATGTTCAGTGATGACAGTGAATCCCAGCTCACTGTCATCCCTTTGCGTTGCTTTACAGCAAATAAATTATCTAACTGATTTGTTCTCATCTGGGAAGCACCATTGGAAATTTAATTTCCCGCGATTAACTTCCTCATTTTCCCTTGGATCCGTTTCCGATTCAATGAAACTAATCAGAGCTTTGCTCTCATTTCTGACAGAAGATTGCTTTCTGATTACACATTCACAAAATAGCAGAAAGTTCAATCATGAATGTATTCTTTATCATCACTTCACTCTAGTTCATCTGCTATGACGCTCTGGTGCATGTCATGTTTCTTTCGACAACAATCCAATACGCTACAGGGCTTGCTCGCACGTAGAATCGTGTGAACATTTACAACTCTGCTGTTCATATTGTGAATCATGTTTCCTTCACTCATTTTTTTTTTTCTCTTGACAATGACTGGCTCCTGACGAAGAAAAAAATTAACATTCTTGTAGTAAGTCCCTTGTTGACCCTACTTCCAACACTTCTACTGACATCACTTTCGAATGACCAAAGCTGCTCTTAGTACGGCTTCTTTAGATTGGCAGGTTTCAAGTTAAACACAAGTGGTTTCCATGACTTAGTGTGAAAGTCTGAAATTATATTCTTAAACAACTCTATCTTGCTCTCTTGATGAAAGGAGCTTGTAAAAAATGACCTCATCAACTTAGCACCTTTCAAAGGCGCTCTCTCCGACTTGGTGATGACTTGTTTTTTATTCACAACCCTACTCTGAATCACCATTCGTCATTTCTGTGCGTGAACATATTGGGCAAGTACAGCTGTGACTTTCGTGATACCACCAAATTGTGAGAATGCTATGCATTAATATATGTGCTTTATCCAGTTTTTCCAGAGAGAGATTGGATGGCAGGAGCGGAGCAGCCTATGAGAGTTTTCTTAAAGTACGAGCAGCGCAAGCAGCCTGCATGCGTTTGGTTAACAACAGAATCAAGGGTTAAATTTTTAGTTTGTAGCGATTGTTAATGGGTTCTCAGTAGTGTTGGAAGGCAGTAAATCTCTCCCAGTAGCTACAATCTTTTTCTCTGTGCTTTCTCCTGGAAATTGCTTTCCCCTCCTGAGCTGCTGGAGTCACGTGTGGGAACATTCTGTTTTCTGAGTTTGCCTTTTGCAGAGAAGGTTTTTATGGGATATTGTAGTATTGGCAGAGTTACAGTTTAGTCAAACACTAATCTATCAAACCGTTGCGTTATCCAATCGAGCTAGGTTTTCTAAATTCTTCTTTCCTTTGTTGCATTGCAAGAAATGCCATCGACATCATTGGAAATTCCAAATGAAGCATTTTGAATTGGAGGCAAAAGGAGACGATCGATGAGCCAGAACAGAAGAAAAACTAGACAGCGAGACAGGCTGAACTCTAAGTGCTGGCAATTCGAGAGGAAAGTCGACTTAAAAGGGCATGGGTGAACGTACAGATTCCATTTGGATTTAGTGATGTGAATTGTGATGAGGAGCACTCTTCTTTACCAAAGGAGGATGAAGATGTGTTAAAATATGTTCAAACGTTGCCGAAGTTTGACGAGGATTATATAGAAGCATGTTTCATTTCTCTTGAGGAAGTGGCAAACCAAATGAAATGGCCAATGGCAATGTCAGTACGATTGATTCAAACAAAGTTGACAAGCAGAGGCAAAGCGTTGCTTTCATTATCAGTCGACGCACTTAGGGCAGAGAATGAGTTGAAAAATGCCATTGCAACTCATATGGACACGTACCAGAAGCAGACAGGCATCATTTCAGGTTTCAGAGCAATGCACTGGCCATTGTGCATTGAGTAACAAGTTTTATAATTTTAATAGCAATTAAGTGCCTTCAAAATAGATCAAATATATGCTTGCTGTTAGAGAGACGACAGTTTTGGCAGTGTTCAAATCTTCACATATTAACGCATTGAGAAGTCATGTTGTAGGCTGATAGCTACAAGATAAACACTGTACACGGCAGATGATAATGAATTGATTCACAAACTCAACTTTTGCTTCCAACATAAATTTCAATCGGAATCATAAAAATAAATGCTCAGTTGGAAAATGAACAGTCGATCTCATTGGGCAGAATAAATGCGGCTTGCCAGAGTCTAAAAAAGAAACACATGGAGGGCAAAGTGAAGCTCAAAAGCCACTGGACAGTCAGGAAGCTGGTATTGCAGGATGTAATGGTTCCTGATATGTGGTAACGAATTCACAAAGCTACACGTTGAAGCACTAGTCGAAAAGAATAATGATACAGCGGTTGAATTTCAGTTTTAGAAACAATATTAGATTGAGGGATTGAGGACAGGTAGAGTACAAATTTGATATTATTTTAGTTCCAGAGAAATTGCCTTAATTATTCCAAAAAGATGATAACTGAATCCGTTCTATCAATAACGCTACACAGATGAATGTGAGTTGTCACAGTGCGCTACTATCGTAAAAATGACGCCTTTATGAGGACGTAGTGACCATTGTGTTTCATCGGAGATAAGAAATGGGCACACGTTCATCAAGTTACATTACGGGGGGGTAAAAGAACTGAGGTGTTGAGGGAAGGACGTGCAATATGGGAGTCAGAAAAGGTGAAGCAAAACATAAAACAAAATATTTTAATTGGACTGGAATGCAAAAGGTTAAACTGAATTTTGCTGGAAATTTTGGGTAATTGGAAAACCTCAGGCAGTGATAAAACCAACAACCTCACATTTTAGAAACCACTTACAAGTGACCGAATGTATTGTTTATTATTCATACTCAAAAGAAAGCAGAAGTGCAAATCAGTATTTGTTCATCAGACAAGATGTGAAACTAAATTTTCAGAGGCCATTTAATGACACAATATCGATTGTTATGGTTCTGGGGAAAAAAACCCCACAGAAGTCAGGCAGCTTCTGAGGGGCAAGAGAGTCCACGTTATTGGCTGGACTCTTCATCCGGACAGCACAGTGAGGCCTGAACAGTGTGTTACATTGGATTTCAGATGCTGCCTGGCCTGCCGTGGTTTTCGCAGCACCACACTTAATCGACTCTGGCTCTCTAGAACTTGCAGTACTCACATAACTCCATAATACAGTATCATGTATGAAAGAATCGTAGTAGACTGACTCAGTTTTGTTTCTTTATTATGTAAACTTGCAATGCGAACAAAATTGAACCAAATTTTGCTTTTCAATTTTTGGAAGGAAGTTATGGAAAGCAGAGGAATAAAGCAATACAAGTCCAACGAGGAGCATCGGGGATTTCAGTGAATGACCACTAGATCCCCCACAACTTAACAAAGAGCTGTTATGGTTTCCTACCATACCTCATAATTCTCAATGTTTCGTTTCTTTCTTGCTTTCTTTTCCTTTTGCTTCTAACTCAATCTGCTACAATTTCAATTGATGTTTAGCCATTTCCAATTTTTCTGATGGGGTTTCCGGCAAATTTAAATGCAGACCTATTGCATCTTCTCTAGGAGACACAGGCAACTTGAGTTCCAACTCGTTTAACAATTATAGCATTTTTTCCTTGTCAACTCTTTGCAAAAGCTCAAACTTCACTCCTTCCACCCACATAAAACTCCCAAGTGACTGAAACAGTCATTGCTACACCACGTGCTCATTAACCAAACAAATTCAACATCCGAAGCAAAAGACAGTAAGCCGGACTTCCTTTGAATCCAACAAACCTATTCCTAAACTGGAATGATATTATCAATCCCACCCGAGCTCCCATTCTTTTATGTTCCAGGTCAAAGGCCCCAAAAAAGCTTTAAGATGGTAGCCCAAATCCTACGTTTTCATGTTGTTTCCTCACAGATTTCTCTCAGAATGATGCAGCTGTTCAAACCGATTGGCTTTAAGTAACACAGAACGTATTTAGACATCACAAAACAAAAACAAAAGAAAGCAGAATTTTTATTTGAAAACCCGATTGACGCAAAACCCCAGAATTTAATGAAGAGTTGTTCTGACTTTTTGCTGCAGCCCATAAACACACATCTCGACAGAAAGATAAATTCATACACAGATTCTTGCAGGAGAGAGGGGAGCAGCCCATCATCATTGGCTGAAGCATGGAATCTTCCTATTTTCCAACAGTTTCCCTGGGCCTCCTGTTAAAACTAAAGCAAACCCGGGGAAAAGAAGAACTTGAACCGGGAAAACTGACCTCTCTGCTTCATTTTACAAGTTCTCCATAAAAAACCTAAAAGCCCTTTTCTATGATTATTGCCTTATTGTCGAGTTAAAGCAAAATTTATTGAAGGTAGGGACAAGTTAATCGAGGCAGTTGAGGGTATTTTTGGAGGGGGGCTGGATTGGTCGGATGGAAATGAAGAAGTGGAGAGTGCGGAGTCCATCCTCGTTTGGTATAGCCGCACAAATTGACTGCACGCCCACAGTGAAAATAAAGCGCTGCGGGCTGGGGAACTGGGGGCCCTGATAGATGGTCGCAATGGCATGAAACGGAAGTCAGTTTGGACAGGACACTCCCAGTACTGCCTGGAGACTGCGGAACTAATGGCGGTGGGATATGGAGTCAGTCAGAAATGGGCCATGAATTTCGAACAGCGAGTGGTTTCTCCAACTGGAAGTGAGAGGAGCAGGGTTTTGCAAACTTGTGATTTTTTTACTGGATATGAAACTGATTTCTTTTTTGCTGAGCTGGTGCATTCTACGTTGGATTTAGGAGAGTAGCTGTCCTCCACACGCAAGGAAAAGGGAAGCCGTAAGCTGGGGCAGGGTTGAGGAGACAGAATGGATGTGCGTCTGAATTGCTGAGAGGGTGGAAGAGAGAATCCAGAGAGAAAGTTGTTGGTGGAGGCATTGGAGTTATTCCAAGAATAGAGCATCAAAGGTGGATCCAAATTTGGAGCGTTTAAAATGTACCTCCAGGCCTTGAGATGTGAGATAATTGTGAAGACAGCAGCTGTGCAACGTTACTTGGCTGTGGTAACACAATCACAGAATAGCTTCCGATGTTTCGGTTGTGCTCGTGCGCAGCGCGCAGAAATTTACAAAGTGTCCCTCAGATAATAGCACTAATAGTTACACACCAATTCAGTAAAAGGGTTTTGAAATAAACATATCTATTTTTGGTAACTAAATCTCATTGATTTAGATTTTTTTTTAGATTAGGTTAGACTTACAGTGTGGAAACAGGCCCTTCGGCCCAACAAGTCCACACCGACCCGCCGAAGTGCAACCCACCCATATCCCTACATTTACCCCTTACCTAACACTACGGGCAATTTAGCTTGGCCAATTCACCTGATCCGCACATCTTTGGACTGTGGGAGGAAACCGGAGCACCCGGAGGAAACCCACGCAGACACGGGGAGAACATGCAAACTCCACACAGTCAGTCGCCTGAGTCGGGAATTGAACCCGGGTCTACAGGCGCTGTGAGGCAGCAGTGCTAACCACTGTGCCACCGTGCCGCCCTTTTAATCTCGCTTTCCTTTTTCTTAAAAAGTAGTTGAAATTGACCTAACCTTTATCATCTGACATGAACAGTCTGATTCATCGTTCTTTTCAACCTCTTACCCCATCTGCCTCAGAAAAGATGGAAGTTTTGCTACTCCGGATAGTTTAAAGCTGGATGAATGGGTATAGACTTTTATTTTTGCTCTAATGATGTTGAGTGCCTGTAAATGTCAACAGTTCCCTATCCCCCATGTGCTGTCCCTCACGCCCTGAGGTGTTTGAATCCTGTTCTATCGCTCTGTTCTCGAGTATAGTGATCAAATCAGTTGTAAATGTTTGAAAAGTACATTTGCCACATGTACAGTTCTCACGCACATCAAGTCTTTAACCCGAAGACAATGTATCACTAAATATATTCTGGCGAGACATAAAGAAGGGCAAAGACCAGCAGTTGGAAATTAAACATAATTTTTGATACAATATCTAGTCAGGTTGGCACTCGAATCTTGGTTGCAATTTCAGGAAGAGTAGACTTTCTCTAACCGTTTGTTCAGTAACAACTTTGATATGAAAGATCCATGAATAACTCTGAGAAAATAAGTAGTAGTTTCAGTTCAACTGTTCACTGACCAACAAAGGAAACCTCGCTGCATTCACCGTGCCCAGTTAACAGATGGAAGGACCAAGGAAATTATCAAAGAACTATTGAGCGGGAAACAAACCAAATTCTATTAAAATGCCCAAGTGTCAAGGCTACAAGTCCTGCTGGTAGTTACTCCAGACTAACTCCCACTCCAAGTTAGTCATTATCCTGAATTGGAAATGCATCCCAATTCAATCAGTGTCGCTGGATCAAAAACTTGTATTCACTTGCTAACGGTCCTCCTTTTGTCATGACGTGACAAATACAGGAGCAGTTCTTGGGGGTAGTTTGCCAGCACTTTCTCCAGGGCAATTAGGAATTGAGAATGCAGGCTAGTGCAACCAGCGACATCCACGTACTGTGAAACAATGGTTAAATTACAGACACAATTTCAATTGTTGTTATGTCTTCTTCAAAACGAGACGATCTCCCTAAGAACACTGAGGCTCTTCTGCAAGAGGTTCCATTCACTGACTGGCAGTTCGGCCCTCTCGGTCTCACAACGCCATTGGGTGCACAAGGCAGTGAGGTTGAAGAATCCTGAGACTCAGCAGCAGAATACTGAGAGCTGAGAATACAGCCAATGTCTTCCAGTATCTACTTTTTTTTAATTGCAGAGTGGGCAAGACAATAGTGTACCACAGGAAACGGCATCAGCACAGGAAATGACATCATCAATATAAGGAAAACTAAACACATAGGTAGAAAACGGGCCATGTTACCAGCGTTTCATCCAGAGGCTCAAAGATAATATTACCTAGTATGGTGATGAAACGTTAGAAAACGAACCTTCCAGTTCAGCAAGCAAATCTACATCCAGGACCTCGACCTGAGCTACAAATCTTCACAAAAACTCTCTACCACTCGATATCGCATGAGAAAATTGTTTCCTTCAAGTAACTATTGACAAGATAAAATGTGCCATTACAGCAAGATCTTTGTTTTTCTAAATGTTGTCTCCACCCCCACCCTGGGCATGTCTACCTTGAAGGGTGTTTTTCACAATCCTTATGATTTTTCGATCCACATTATTGAGCATAATTTTAGATTCGGTAACTGTACCTGCCCCATCATTAATGCTATTTTCCACTTCTGTGACGTCAGCCTATGTCGCCCCTGCACCATCGATCTGCTGTTCAGTCCCTCTTCAACGTCTCAGAACGTGACGATTTCAACTTCCTCTTGACTGTCGTCTCAAGTCCTATTGTGTGTTGATTTCAGGTCATCAAAAACTCGGTAGTTGTTGCTCTCACTCGCACAAAGTACTTACCTGTCAGTACTGACCTTGCCGGCCTACATTGACTTCCTACTTGGAACAGTGTTAATGGGCGATGGCACCACAAAGGCTTTGTCACTGAGCTCATAATCCAAAAGGTCCAGCATAGAAATGCATTCAATTCGCTTTTCAGAAACTGGCACAGTTTCAATTTTATTCATTAAATCTGCAGATAGAAACTGGTGCATGGTTTTGAATTAAAAGCCTTTGTACTATTGTTCCAACGTGAGAGAAGTTAAATCACAGGCACGTTCAAAGCAGAAATTATGAGAGGCACAATTCACCAGATTGCAAACTGTGTGTGGAGAGAGCAAACAAATTCAAAACCAAACATGACCATTTGGCCTGTTGGGTTCTTGCTAGCCTGCAAGGAAAATAACCAGTCTTCCCGCTTATGACCGTGTGTTTTATCTTGCAATTTCTATGTTGTAGATTTTCATCATTCTTTCTCCAAGACTGATGCACGAAACACACCATTCACTTCAATCCCAGCTTTTAAGACTGCGTAGCAGTCAACCCGACTGGAGATATTTTGAATATTCTGACACTGGTTAGGCCAGCGGCACCTAAGAATTGAGAACTGACAGCCCACCTGCTTTTCACGAAACTTTATGATGACAAATTATTTATCCAAAAGTCCAATGGGAGGAACGAAGTGAAGTCTGAATTTAGAATAGGTTGTTAGTCTCCAGATGATTTTTCGTTGGAGCACAATACCTATTTGACTAAGAAAAACAGTTTCTACCGCATTGCGTTATCATTACTATAAAATCAAACTTTGCAACAGCGGAGAATTGAATCAGAGCCAATCACACCCATGAGGCTTCCTGGCAAACTGACTTTACAAGTTCTGCAATCCTGCGTTCTTGTTATTGCAATGTATATAAATGCCTCCTCTGCAACTTTCCAGAGTCCTTGGGGATTCCCAACCTCAACACCAAATTCACACCAAATACCAAAGGAAGTAAAGAAGCAGCATAACCTTGTTCAACAAAACGGGCTGAAGAAAGGGAATTGATCAGGCAACATTTGTTTAAAAAAAAACAGAAGTAAATTTTGGCACTTACTGTGATTTCGCCAAGAACACGTATGCAGCACGTTCTGTTCACAATGCATATCTGCACCCTCTGAATGTGGCAAGTAGTTCGGGTTTGAAATGTGTTGTTTAAGGGTGCTTGAGGAATCATATAGTTTTTATTCAGAAATTAAGGACGTACAGGGTAAAGGCAGAAATATGAAACAAGATGATATGATCAATTATAGAGGCCTAACACTTGATGTGATGAACGGTCGACTTATTGGATGACAGATGTCTGTGATTCTTTTAAGACAAAATCAGTGTAGCACTTTGTCATTGATCTCCTGATAAATTGCATGGCAACATTAACTATTTTCTAAGATTATGACCTGGTCGAGGGAGTGCGAGTCTCAATAGTGGTGCACGTAACAATAATTCTTTGTGGTGCAGGGATTCTCTTATCTATGGAACAGGACATGAATGTTCAGGCATGGCGCTGGTTTTGGTAGAACATGAGCAGAGCCTGAAATGGCAATAAGCGGGTATCTGTTTCTGCGCAGCGAGAAGGTGCTGGATGTGCCGGAAGAAAGGACTGATAAATCGAGGAAGTGCAGATTCATGGAAAATTCTGTGTCAGCAAAAATCCGAAATAAGAACCTTCCCGTCTTTCCTTCCCATTAATGAGAATGACGGCCCCAGACTTGATCCGAGGGCTCGGCCTTGCTGCGTGTTGCCATCTCTCATGTGTGCAGGGGTCATCAGGACACGAGTGAGAAAATCATTTTTTCAAGAGTGAAATGCTTTAAAAGTGTGAAAGGAGCTTCTTGTTCAGAATGGAGATACGTTGTTCAACAAGCTCTATTAGATATTCACACCAAATGTTTTATTGATGTGGCAGAAGGAAAAATAAAGAAGCAAATTCTGTTCCCTGGTTTCCGCCATGTCATGCACATCATGCCGATGTCTAAAACCGTTGTTCTCAGGGAAGTCACATGACGACATAGAACAGCATCTCGTAACTTTGAGCAGGTACCGTTCTCGAATCGAGACAGTATCGACCAAAACGACGTGAAAAGTTGAGAAGGCAATGCGTTAAAGTATCCTGGGCCAGACGAAGGAAACATTGTAATTTTCTTGTCTTTTCATATGGACAGTTAATGAGGGATTTTTAAGCGTCCTTTGCAGTGGAATTGAAGAGGATCATTTATGTGTAGCAAATTGAAAACAAGATAAACATCTGTTGCTTATGACTTGCTGTCCTGCGGCCTCAATAATGAAATTTATAAACAAATCACAGCATATTCCTAGAAGCTATGCAGGCAAGAAACTCAAACTAAACTTAACAGAATCTCTATGTTCATCTGGATCTGGATATTAGCCACCTTTCAGAAGAAGCATTAAGTTCCAAGACATTGCTTCTTGCAACACATCTGTTGTTTAGCATCATCTCTGTCCAAATATCGAATGTGTGTCCAGTAAACTTTTTATTTTTCTCGAAGTCATAATGCAGACAGCTTTGTATTTGTTATCACAAAACAACAGCGCGACGGAATTGTAAAAGTGCTGAAGGCATCATTCAGCCCACTGCACTCGTTCTAAGTATTTTTCTCCTGTTAATTCCTGTGTTTATCCTGTAGCTCTGCACTTTGTTTCCCTAAGTTACTGATTGACTTTTTCTATTGATTTACTTATTGTCACGTGCAACGACGTATCGTGAAAAACTTTATTTCTGAGCATACAGCAAGATGATAGTAAACAAGGATGCACAGATCAAAAAGACTCAGAACAGATGCATATAGCTTACATTGCTTATTGAGGCAAGGGAGCTCATAATCTCTCGACCAATGGCATAGACGAACGTGTTCCTGAACCTGCTCGTTTGTGCAGTCAGGCTTCTGTGTATTCTGCCTGATGGAAGAGCATGCGTGTGATCACTACGGGGTTTGCAATGGAGTTTTGATGATGTTGGGCAATAACTCAATTCAACAATTCTGATAAATGTAGTGAATGATACTTCCATGTATGACTAAAAATCACCAGATCATCAATGTGCACCACACAACTGGGTAATCCAGGAATGACCGTTTTGGTTACTGTTCCAAATGTGGCTGGCACATTTTTTCATAGCAAATGTCATGATTTTAATTTGATAAGTCCATTCAGCATTACGAAATTGTCTTCACTTTTTCAGATAAAAGTACCTGCCAGTATCGGCTGAGCAAGTCCAACTTAGAAATATCAGTTGTTTGTCCCACTGCTTCAATCCAGTTTTCCAAACAAGGAATCAGATATGAATCAGACCTCATAATTGCTTCGACTTTGCGATAGACTGCTGTTGGTGAGTTCCAGTTACTGCAATACATTTCGATTATGTTGTCTTGTAAAATTCGTTCGATCTCCACTTGGAACGGTGCCAAATATAAAAGTTAAGCCTGTAAGTATGTAGCTTAACAGGAACAGCATCTCCTATATCTATATCATGCATAATTACGTAAACACTTTCCTGATAATTTCCAAATGTCTCCCCATGCGTTAGCAATATCGCATTCAGGTCATTTTGATGATCCTTTCGAAGCTAACTGAATAATTTATTCCAATATTTGACAACTTTCTCATTGTGCAATTTAATTTAGAACATAGGACATAGACAATACAGCGCAGAACAGGCTTTTCGGCCCTCGATGTTGCGCCAACCTGTGAACAATTCTCAGCTGGAAAAGCTCCTGAAATGGGAGAACTTGGCACTTCACTTCCATTGCATGTAAGTGTTAAAAAAACTAAAAGCCATTTTCTGTCATTGTTGCCGTGGGCAGATTCTGCTGGTCAAAAGCAAAGTGGCTTCACCCAGTCAACTCAGATTCTCTGCTTCTAACTACTCCTTTTGAAAAAAAAATAAACTTCTGAAAGAGCAGCATCGTCGCAGTCATCAGTGAACTTGTAGATAGAGTTCGCTATAAATTTAGCAGCACAGTCGTGGTTGTACACGATGTACAGTAAGGGGCTGGGGATGCATCTTTGGCGGATCCTAAGATGGAGTCTTATCGAGGAGGAAGTGCAGTGACCTATCTTCACTAATTGTGGTCTGTGGGTCAGAAAGCTGAGGATCCAGTTGCAGTGGGTGGAGTCGAGACCGGTTATTGTAATTTTGAGATACCAGAAGTGGATAATTGTGTTGAAGGCGGAGCTGTAATTTATTATAAGGAGTCTGATGTAAGAGTTGGTACCGTCCATGGTTCAGGGGATTAGTGCAGGTTTAGGAGTGTGGCATGGGCTGTGTATCTGTTGGGTACATCGGTAAATTGTAGGGGTTCAAGGCAGGCTACGACACTGAAGTTGCTGTGGGTTACGTCCAGCGTCCTGAAGCACTTCAAATGAATACTGAAGTCAGAACCAATGGGTGGTCGTTCATTAAGATACACTGCATGTGCTTTCTCAGATAAGAGGGTGATGGAGGTCTGCTTGAATCAAGTGGAGACTTCGGCTTGTATGATGGAGAGGTTTCAGATATGGATAAATTTGTTCACCATGATCAAAACCCGCTTCAGTCTCCTTTAATCGAAAAAGAACAAACTCAGGTTCTCCAACGCAGCCTTTCAATTGATTATCACTATCCCTCGAACTCGTCTAACAAATTCACTCCATTCCCTGTCAGAGACTCTGTCATCTATCACGATGTGAGGTGATTTCTGGATTGGACAGACACAGATGTCAATTGCGCAGTGACATCACGCGCTCCCTGAGGATTTCCTCACCTCTGACATCTTTTTCCTCTGACTTCATTGTTTCTGAAACGCTTTAAATCGCAGGCCCCAGCTGGAGGATTTAAAGTTGAAAACTGAATGTGTCTCAGAGATATACTTAAATATTCATCTGCAAGTTTAAGCTTCTCCTAACAATTTCCAGTATCTTATTCCCTGACACTGAGTCTAGTAGGAGTGCTTTTATTCTGGATCAGAATCTGGACTCATCCATTGTTCTGTTTCGTTTCTGCCTGATCACCTCAATGGCATTGTCTCCTTTCCCCTATCTCATAATGAGTTGGTGTCGGCTCGGTTTAGTACTTAATTGGTACTTCTCCTGACTGGTCTAACTGAGGTTTCCATGCCTTGATCATATTCTGCTGACTTACAAGCTTCAGGAACAAGTAATTCTGGAGAATGCACTATACATACACGAATGGTGTGAAAACATTGCTGTTTAGACATCACTGATCAGACTCCAGATCACTAACTTCATTTGCCTGCAGAAATGATATTTGACCTTCCTGAAATGCTGCAGTCCTTGTGCTGCAGGAGCTCACACAATGCAGTTACACGTAAAGGCTGCGATCATTCACTCAGAGATGGTGAAGGAAACAAAAATGTCCAACTCAACAACATCCACTTTAATTTCAGTTGTACTATATTGGAAGCGATAAATCCAGCGCATTTCACAGTAATGAAATAAAAATAACTCCATACGGACAGCCAGAAGATGGTGTCTGGGTAGGTGACCAAATGAGCGACCCAATCAATAGATGTTAAGGAGTACACTGAAACCACAAAGTGAGGTTGAGAGCAGCAAGAGTTAGGGAAGAAATTCATAGCTAATTTTGGATGCACAGCCATCAAAGTTTGTTCAGTTAAAAATCAATGATAGGCAAGCATCCATAAACCGAGGAACATAGATATCATGCACTGCTCGAGGATATAACAGATGTGGGAAGGGCTTTGAGGGTGGAAGAACATTCAGAGAGAGGGAGGATTGTGAAGTTGGAGGAGATCGCTGAGAGGATTGTGAGGCTCCAAGAGGTTACAGGCATAGGGAGTGGTGTGAGTCAGGAGGACCTTACACATATTGGAAGGGTTTTGAGGTAAATGGACATCAAGTTTGTGAGGCTGGAAGAACTTACACAAATAGGGAAGATTTTGAACCTGGTGGATGTTACAGAGATAAGTAGGACTGTGAGCTTGGGAGAACTAAAAGAGTTAGGGAGGGTGTGAGGCAGGGATAAAGAGAGATGTGAGTGACAGAGGGAGTGTTGCGAGTCCAGAATAAATTACGGAGATGGGGAGCGTCGTGAGCCTGGAAGAGATTAAAGAGATCGAGAGGCATGTAATGCTGGAGGATGTTGCAGATATTGGGTGGATTTGAGGCTGGTGGAGTTAATAGAGAAAGAGCGAGATGTGCGAGGCTGCAGGTGGTTTCGAGCGATTGGGAGGAGCCAGCCTTTGAGGGATTTGTGAACAAGTTTGGAAATTGTGAAATTTTCATGCTCTAACACTATAAAATGTTTCATGGAAAGTGAGCACAAGGATGATGGATGCACAAAATTGATGCGGGTAAACAAATGAGCTGTAGTTTCGAATGGCCTGAAAGTTGCATGCAAGTTGAATGTTGGAAGACAGTCAAGTGTGTGTTCAGGTAGTTTAAGTTTAGATTAGATTACTTACAGTGTGGAAACAGGCCCTTCGTCCCAACAAGTCCACAACGACCCACAACCCACCCATTCCACTACATGTACACCTTTACCTAACAATACGGACAATTTAGCATGGCCAATTCACCTGACCTGCACATCTTTGGACTGTGGGAGTAAACCGGAGCACCCGGAGTAAACCCACGCAGACACGGGGGGAGCGTGCAAACTCTACACAGTCAGCTGCCTCAGTCGGGAATGGGACCCAGGTCTCTGGCACTGAGAGACAGCAGTGCTAACTACTGTGCCACCGTGCCGCCCACAAAGTCGAGAGGAAACAATGAAATTCATTACCTGTATGTCGAAGCTCTCTTTCCTTTTGTGTTTCTGTCGTATTGAGGCCATGGTATTGTGTCACCCCACAAGATGGAGCAGATTCGCTCCCGGAAGGGACAAACATTTATTTTTTTTTGATAATCCAACATTTCCATGGTCATTTCCTTTCTGAGTACTGCCCCTCAAGATAATAAATGCAATCACTACGTTTTGCCGTGTTTTTTTGTGTTAATTCTCACTTCCTTTTTACATATTAAATCTGCTGCACAGTGCATTAAATAGAGAGGACCTTCAGACAGGAAACTGAAAGTAAAATTCGAATCTGTATCTGAGAGAGTTGCTTCTTTTACCGTACCCCACGATAACTGGAGTTTGAACATGGAAGTGGAGTTACTGTTCACGTCATGCGTGTCGACGAGCCAGTCGACCACGCTCTCAGAACATAAATGCTGTCAGAATGGGTAAATATGAGGACTGCAGCAAAAATTCAGATGTTGTTCTGAGCTGAAACTTCATCAATGCAGTCACACTGAGGAGAGGCCGTTCACAGGCTCCGAATGTGGTAAACCATTCAATCAGTCATCAGATTTTCTGAAACACAGTGAGTTCATACAAGGCTGCTCCGTGTGTGGAAAATAATTTAAAGAGTCATGCATGCTGACCACACCGGGAGAAACTATTTGAGTGTTTTAACTGTTCTGTTGAATTGATTATCTAACACGGAAAACACTCTGATGAGAAGTTATTCAATGTGAGTATTAGTTCGGGAAAGTGTCTGGTCTTTACAAATACAAGCCAATTCACACTGGGGAGAGCATTTCTTAACTGTTCTGAATAGGGGAACACATTTACGGTTTCAACTGAGCTTCTGAGACGCCAGCGATCACTTGAGTGACATCAGTGGTGATACTTCACTGTGAAGTTGAGTCCGGAATGAATTGATAATATTGGTGCTGGTCTCTGTTGATGTAATTAAACTCCACTCCAGTTATAGGTATTAATACTCAGAATAGATGTTAAGTACTTACATTCTGTGTTCATCTCTATGTGTTACCTCCTTTCCATTTCTCAAATGGCAGCGATAAAGGGAAACATTTTGATAATCTGAAACGTTGGCCATTTAATTTTGCATCTTCATTTTAATGTGTTGCAGAAAAAAAGTACACCAGTGTGAGCAGATACAAGAGGAGATTTTATCTCTTTCTAATTCAATCTGACAACAGTTCATATTGGTACAATTCATTCAGCCTTACAAAGGTTCCAAGGTGCTTCCCAAGGCATCAGATACTCCGGCATGACACCGAACACGTGTATGAGGGAAGGCAGGAGAAAGCTCAGGCAAAGAGTTTGGGAGCGTGAAAATTTCCTCAAGGAGGAAACTGTCAACATTATCTTCCAAAACAAAGCATTTTGTGTCACTGACTGAAGGAGTTGCTTACAAATATCATTTTATCAGAGAAACTTGCATATCGTGGAAATGACGATGAAAATGTGAATGTGAATGTGAACAAGCCAAGTATGAAAGTTCAGTCAATTTCAGGTTCTGTATTCACCAGGATTTCCTGTTTTTTTCTTTTACCCGCCGTAGCCTCGGTATGATTCCTAGTTCCAGTCAATGAATATTGTACAATTCTAATCTGAAAATCGCTACATATAACAACTGATTCGAACAGACGGTGTAACGCTGTTTTCTTTTTTTTTGTAAATAAACTGCAAAGATCGATACCAAGATTTGGACAATTTAGACGGCTAGATGCTACCTGGCACGAGAATCCTTATAGTCCATTCCGCACAGTTTGTAGATGTCAGAAAGCAACAGGGCAAGATTGTCTCTTGAAGCTTATGTACAATAAGACAGCATGAAATCGTTACCTCGTTATAAATAATCCTTAAAGTACGTGATAATAGCTAATATTGCAACATCAAATAAAGATTATTTAAAAATATATGAACACCAATTTTACTGCAGTGTAGCTTGAAAAAGATTACTTTAGAAAAATGCACAGAAGAAATGATTCAGCATTTCCATTGAATTTCATCATTTCCAGTGAAGATCAATTCTATTGGAAATGTCCATTTGAAAAGGCAGGTTTACTATTTGTGGCGAAGAAAGGATTGTAACGTTGGCATAATTTTGGAAGAAAATACGTATAAAGTTGCACAAAGTTATGACAGCGCATTGGATGCAGAAACAAAATGTAGAAATAAACAATGTATAACAGGAATACATCAGAATATAAGGAAAAAGTTTGTATTGTTAGAGAAAATTAGGTCGCCCTTACATTGAGTTCAAATGAAAACAACAGCAATAAGAAGCCTTTGTTATGTGACTGGGAATTAATACTGGACAAATTTTCAAGTTTGTGTTGGCGTTGAACATTTAATCTGGCCTTAACTTTCTATAAAAATAGTCGTGTAATATTACAAGAACACTGGAAGAGCGGAGAAAACGAAAGAACGGAGAGACGAAGTCGAAATAATTATATTAACTCGAGATCGAACAATAAGAAAATAGACCAGACAAAAATATGACAAGTGTCACGCACATTATAGCCTTTCTCCAGGGGTTTCAAATGAACACACTTCAGTTGAGGAGAAATATATTTGTGCTGAATTAGAGTGTAATCACCCGATTATTTTGGTTGGATAGAAAGTAAACTTTTACTGATAATTTTAACAACTGTTTAAAGGGAACTCAGGTTTCTTGCAAATCAATCCAAATTGATAAACGTACTCATGAAGATCATAATTTTACTTTTTAAAAAAATCTGACTAACATTTTTTGCTGAGGTTAGACATGGGGTTTATCAAAGTTTGGGAGAAGATTTGTAGCTCGGGTGCTCGTTGTTGTGGTTCTGTTCGCCGAGATGGGAATTTGTGTTGCAAACGTTTCGTCCCCTGCTTCCGGTTGTCAGTTCCAGCTGTCCACTGCAGTGGCCGGTGTATTGGGTCCAGGTCGATGTGTTTGTTCATAGAATCTGTGGATGAGTGCCATGACTCTAGGAATTCCCTGGTTGCTCTCTGTTTGGCTTGGCCTATAGTAGTAGTGTTGTCCCAGTCGAATTCATGTTGCTTGTCATCTGAGTGTGTGGCGATTAAGGTCGTGTTGTTTCTTGTCTAGTTGGTGTTCATGGATGCGGGTCGTTGGCTGTCTTCCTGTTTGTCCTATGTAGTGTTTTGTGCAGTCCCTACATGGGATTTTGTACACAACATTGGCTTTGCCTATGCTAGGTATCGGGTCCTTCGTTCTGGTGAGTTGTTGTCTGAGAGTGGCTGTTGGTTTGTGTGCTGTTATGAGTCCTAGTGGTCGCAGCAGTCTGGCTGTCAGTTCGGAAATGCTCCTGATGTATAGTAGTATGGCTAGTCCTTTGGGTTGTGACATGTCCTCGTTCTGTTGTCTTTCCCTTAGCCATCTGTTGAGGAAATTGCGCGGGTATCCATTTGTGGTGAATACCTTGTATAAGTATTCTTCTTCCTCTTTTTGGCGTTCCCCTCTATTGCTCTCGACGTAATCATTGATTTCAGAAAGAAAGGAGGACAACACGCTCCAATCTCTATAAACGAAACTGAGGTTGAGAGGGCAGAGAGCATCAGATTCCTCCAAGTGATGATAACCAACATCTGTCCTGGACTGCCCATGTAAATGCATTAGACTGGTGGATGAACTGTCTAACGTCAATAGGGCTGACCTTGCTAACGTCGCTGTTGCCTCGTACACTCCCTGTGGCAATGTAACTTGCATGTCTCTTTCTCAGCATTTTCTGATCTGTATATCCTTGCTTACAATGATCTGCCTCGTAAACAATTCTTTTCATTGTACTTCGTTATGCGTGGAAAAAAATAACTCACACCAAATCAAAGTGAAGACGATGTTTTAGGTTTCTGCTGGTAATTGGCTGACTATTCTGGAATTAGCGTCTGCATTAGTTATCTGGAGAGTATTTCAGGGTAACTCAAAGTTGGATGAAGCCTGCAAATCTCTTTCACCGTCTATTCGTTGATTAACTCAAAAACGGATAATACCTCCATGTCTCAGTGTTGTAACAATTTGAGAAAGCCAATACATTTGAACCCACTAACCAAAGGTTTGATTTGAACTGCAGTTCCACCCTATTAAAAGCACCGTTTAAAAGATTCTTCGAGTGTGCAGGTGTCAGCAATTGAGTTTCATCAATAAGAAATTAATTCATTTGCAATAATTCATTAAATTCGATTTATGTTTTGCAGAGTAACTGTCAACAAGGCAACATTTCTTTCAAGCTTTTAAGATATTTTCTTGCAGAATAGTTGTTTTTGTCTGTGTTATTTTGCCTTTATAAATGCATAGTTTATTTGAAGTATTTGCAAACTAGAGTTACAGAATGACAGCAAAGCAAAGCAGAAGTGAACCGTTGGGAAAGTGGAACTCAGAGCAGAATGTCATCATGCGACCCTTCGAGCATATTAAGCCATTCAGGTAGAGTATGGGCCATCATGGCCTATCGTGTTATGAATTGTATTTTGCTCTCTGTCACCCACCATTTCCACACACACAGATACCGTGAGAGTGAGCGGGAAGTGTCAAAGCTGCGACCTAATTGGTTGAGCTCGTTAAAATAATGCAAGTGTTGATATTATCTGTTCACGAATATTCATAGAGAGCTGGTAGACAGCATGTGAATCATGTAGTGACGAGAAAAGAAAACCTGTCAGAAGTTGGGGTGCGATTAAATACTCATGAGTTCATGACGGCCACTTGTTTTTTACAGGTCAGACACCATTAGTTAAACAGGAACAACTCTGGCAAACGGACGAGGGTTCGTACCAAGTCACATGACATCTAAATAATTCTGCCTGGATACACTGAGCCCTCCTTCTACTTCCTCATCAACCTGGTTTAATGTTCGATGTAGCATTTGTTTTCTTTTTGTGTGTGTGTGAGGGTTGTAGGGTTGTTGATCGATTAATTTGAACTGCCAAGAAAAACAGGTATGGATGGTGACAACAGAAGAGGTTTGATGCACTGTGCTGATTCCCTAGCCAGATATTTGCATTGCAGAAATAAGATAAAGGACCAACAACGTTCGAGTAAAGTGTGTGTACAATATTACACGTGGAGCAATAAAAGTGGTTGAAAATTTAGTCTGCTAATCCAATGTTAAACCGATAGTAGTAATAGCCCTCTGTAGATAATTAACCTCGCCATTCGTGAGTCTGCTGACGTAGTAGTGACCACGGCATATTATATCCTGATTGACGGTTGCAGGATCAATGTCTAGGACCTCTTGGAAGTCGGGCTAATGAAAAATAGTGGTGCATGTTTGCTTTTGAAAAGAGCTTACAATAGAATATAACAGCTTTCAGAACAAGAACACAAACAAAAATTTATAATGGATGTGAGCGAGAAGCCTTTCGCTATACATACCCCACTTATAGAGGACGAGGCACTGGAGATGAGAGGCACTGGGAGAAGGCAGACAATAACTAACGTTGTAAAGTGTTTAGCGACCCACAATTACCAATGCTGTAATAACTCCGCTTTGCAGAATAAAGCATGCACTCATGTGTACACTGCAGAGATAGAGATTTAAAATGTGAATAACTCACAAGCAAACCTCATTTCCTCATAGCTCTTTTCTCTAGTTTCTGGGTGATGGGTGGGAATATCCAAATTCCCAGTTTTACAATACTCGTCCAACTCAAGGGCATAATCAACATGTGAATAAATTCGATTCACAGAAATCTCCACTATTTTCACCAGCACATATAACTTCATATGGGCAATTGGTACCATGTTTCTATAAGAGGATCACAATCTGGAGAGGTCTCAGCAGAAAGTCTCGCGAAACTGGTGGTATTTAGCTTTTCTTACTCTGAAAAAGTATAGGAATGGTAGGTGATGCTCAGTTTCAAGCTGAAACCCCCATAAAGGCTGCAACTATTGATGCAGCAGAGGGGTGAGCGAATGCCTGGCCGCTTCAAGAGGCAATGTGCTTGCAATTTTAGCCTTTTCATGGGCTCATCTAAGTTCTGTGTGCAACTAGGAGATAGGGAATTGTAATCAGTGATGAGCGAGGAATGGTGCTATTGGCAACAATGCTCACAGCGGATAGATGAATGAACTAATGGGAAGCCAAAAGAACAAATCAACAAACTCCCGCCTGCATGATTCAGCAACTTTTGGTTGTACATCTATATCGATTTGCACCGTGATTTGGGCTGATGAAACTGAACCAGTTTGAGTCAGCATGAGCAAAACTAATTGGAACTCAGTGAGATTATTTCGTGAACCAAACTTTGCGAAAAAAATGCGTTCCTTATGATTTATATGTTGATATGCTAGGTATGTGAGGAATAAGAGAATAGTCAAAGAAAGAGTAGGTCCAATCAGGGATAGCGTAGGGAATTTATGTGTGGAGTCTGAGGAGGTAAGGGAAGCCCTAAATGAGTTTTTAGCTTCTGTCTTTACGAAAGAAACGAACTTTGTAGTGAAGGAAACCTTTGAAGAGCAGGTGTGATCCTGAAATGGATAGAGATATAGAAAGCTGATGTTCTGAAAATTTTGTCAAACATTAAGATTGACAAGTCGCCACGTCCGGACCAGATTTGTCCTCGGCTGCTTAGGGAAACGAGAAATGTAATTGCTTCGCCACTTGCGAAAATCTTTTCATCCTCGCGCTGAAGTCCACTGAGTCGTACTGGAGTCTCCACTCGAGTCTCCACTGGAGTCGTACCTGAGGGCCTCTCTTATGAAGAGAGGTTGACTGAGCTCGGACTTTTTCATTGGAAAAAAGGAGGAGAAGAGGGGACCTAACTGAGGTATAGAAGATAGTGAGAGGCATAGACAGAGTCGATAGCCAGAGACTATTTCCTAGGTAAGAAATGACTAATACGAGGGGTCATAGATTCAAGCTGGTTGGAGGAAAGTATAGAGGGGATGTCAGAGGCGGGTTCTTTACATGGAGAGCTGTGAGAGCATGGAATGCGTTGCCAGCAGCAGTTATGGAGGAAGAGTCGTTGGGGACATTTAAGAGACTCCTGGACATGCATATGGTCACAGAAATTTGAGAGTGCATACATGAGGATCAGTGATCGGCACAACATCGTGGGCTGAAGGGCCTGTTCTGTGCTGTACTGATCAATGCTCTATGTCCTATGTTCTATGTATTGGTTTAAAATACAGGACCCTTTATAGGAGGTCACTTGTATTAAGCAAACAGAAATGAATGCATTTTATACAGGATTACCATGTGTTCAATGTTTAAGTAAAAGAATTAGAAGACTCAATGGATATTTTACCACGTTCTTTAAGTCAGTTCTGAATTTATTCTGGGTCCCAGCATAAATAAACGGATTGATGCAGGAACTCAACAGCTGAAGCATAAATCCGGTTTCCTCAAGAGCAAATGTTGATTGAGTGAAATTAGAACCTGAAAAATAACTAAGTTTCGTGATTCTTACATAGAGGATTGTTATAAAAAACAATGAATATAAGAGGATGAAACTTGCTGAGATGGCAAAGAGTAACAGAATGGACTTTTTCCGTTTCTCGATCTCTGGGTCTATCTGAGTCTGTCTACTTCCTTGGGCTTGAAACCGCCTGCGGGCTCTATTAGCTGCTACAATGTGTCTGATAGTCAAAGCATTGAGCAATAAAATCAGAATGAATGGCAGAAAAGGGTTTAAAATGCAACGTATCCAGTCATAAGCAGCCCATGCATGTGACTTATAAAATATTAACTTTATACTGCACAGCCAGTCTACATTATCGATCGTGTAACCAGGTTCATACAAAAAATACAAGAACGCATTTTTCACACAGAAGAATGCTGACACAATTCCTATTACCCAAACTGCTGTCTTCTCGGTGCAATATTTCATTTTCAGCTTCTGGCTACTAATGGCAACAAATCGATCGAAGGTGAAAGCGACTGTTAACCAGGCAGAACTGTCTATGGTTGCAAAACTTAAAACATACCGGAAACGGCATACTTGTGTGATAGATAAGAAAGTGACTGGGAAATAAATCCCAGCAATTCTGTTGAATATCACAGACGTGACGATGACCAGGAAATCCATCACGGCCATGGACACCAAGTAGCAGGTGATGCATCCAGATAGACCACATCTTCTTCGGGAAAGGATCAGAATCACCGTCAGGTTAGCTGCAGAAGGGAACGAGAGGAAGTGTGAGAAGCAAAGAAAAAATGATAGAATTCATATGATAGATGGCACAATCGTTTAAATGGTTATTTGATTCCTGATAGCATTTTCCATTTTAAAGGAGTCTGCAAAACAGTATTTAGCAGAGATCTGCTGAAAATAACAATGTCCGTATGGAAAGTGATTATTTGCGTTTTCAAAGCTATAACTTGGAGTATTGGCATTTTAACGGAGTTCATTTCCATTAGGCCAAACTCAGAACATGAAAAGTTCTAACGCACTAAATAAACCAGATAGAATTTTTAAAAATAATGCTATAAAAGATGAAAATAATTGTGAAATAGGTACATAGCAAACCCAGTAAGAATTATTATCGAAATTAATACATTTCGGGAGGAGGAGGGGAGAGAATGGGTGAGGATGCGTTTGCCCATTGGAATTAAAGCTAGGCTAAGCATTCGGAAACTGAGCAATTGTTCTCGGGACCCAGGTTGGAATGCTGCCATGACTGTTGATGAAAAATTGCCTTTTTCAAATCAGCTAGCATCAAGCAGAAAAGAGAACTGCAGAGAAATCCTTGACGACCTGCAAAGTCCTCCTTCGGAACATCGAACAGCTAATTACAAAATTGGGAATGCGGTTTCACAGACTAGTTATTGAATAATCTATGAATATTACTTTACAATGACCGAGGATATCTCGTGTCTCACAGTGAGGACCTACAAAGCAGGTGTCATGGCACTGAGATATACTGTCAGAAGTGATTTGTCTTGATAGTCTTCACATTGACTCCGGACCTCATGAAATCTCGTGGCGTCTGGGTAATCGTGGGCATAGAATCCTCCTGCTGATTACTGTGTGTGGAACTCCTTGGCAGATGAATTATTAATCTTCTAAGTTGTGGGCGGCACGGTGGAATAGCGGGTAGGCGGCACAGTGGCACAGTGGTTATCATTGCTGCCTCACAGCGCCAGAGACCCGGGTTCAATTCCCACCTCAGACAACGGACTGTGTGGAGATTGCACATTCTCCCCGTGTCTGCGTCGGTTTCCTCTGGGTGCTCCAGTTTCCTCCCACAGTCCGAAAATGTGCAGGTTTGTTGAATTGGCCATGTTAAATTGCCCGTAGTGTGAGTTGTAGGGGAATGGGTCTGGATGGATTTTCCTTCGCCGGGTCGGTGTGGACTTGTTGGGCCGAATGACCTGTTTCCATATAGTAAGTAATCTAATCTAATCATAAAAAAAGCACTGAGCATTGCAATGGCACACAATATATTTTGGGTGGAGCACTTCAATGACACAAAGAGTGTCTCGAGTACTGCAGGCTGAGTTGCACAGGTCGGAAAGGATATAACTACTAGACTGGATTCTCAGCAAATGATGACAGAGCCAGCAGGAATGAAAAAAAATTGCTTGACCTCATTCTTCCAAATATGCTGGCTCCAAATGCATCGCTAACTTACAGTATCATAAGAATCACTAGCGCACAGTCCTTGTGGACATGAACACGCGCCTCAACATTGAGAATAATCTCTCTTGACTTATGTTGCACGATCACTGTGCTAAAATGGGCAGACTATGGACATATCTGCCAACCTAAGTCAGTCTGGGCATCAATGAAGTGCAGTGGTCCATCGATAACAACAGAACATCACTCAGTACAAACATGGTCCTGCATACACCCCATTCAACTATAAATGGAGGCAAAAAATGAGGTCTGCAGATGCTGGAGATCACAGCTGAAAATGCGTTGCTGGTTAAAGCACAGCAGGTCAGGCAGCATCTCAGGAACAGGAAATTCGACGTTTCGAGCATAAGCCCTTCTTCAGGAATGGGAGAGAGTTTTCCAAGCAGGCTAAGATAAAAGGTAGGGAGGAGGGACTTGGGGGAGGGGCGATGGAGGTGGGATAGGTGGAAAGAGGTCAAGGTGAGGGTGATAGGCCGGAGTGGGGTGGGGGCGGAGAGGTCAGGAAGGAAGTTGCAGGTTGGAAGGGCGGTGCTGAGTTGAGGGAACTGACTGAGACAAGGTGGGGGGAGGGGAAATGAGGAAACTGGAGAAATCTGAATTCATTCCTTGTGGTTGGAGGGTTCCCAGGCGGAAGATGAGGCGCTCCTCCTCCAGCCGTCGTGTCGTGCCCCCAGACGTGATCGACGATGCCCTCCACCGCATCTCCTCCAGTTTCCGCTCCTCCGCCCTTGAGCCCCGCTCCTCCAAACGCCACCAAGACAGAACCCCACTGGTTCTCACCTAACACCCCACCAACCTCCGCATACAACGTATCATCCGCCGTCATTTCCGCCACCTCCAAACGGACCCCACCACCAAGGACATATTTCCCTCCCCTCCCCTATCAGCGTTCCGCAAGGACCACTCCTTCCGTGACTCCCTCGTCAGATCCACACCCCCCACCAACCCAACCTCCACTCCCGGCACCTTGCCCTGCAACCGCAGGAAATGTAAAACTTGCGCCCACACCTCCACACTCACTTCCCTCCAAGGCCCCAAGGGATCCTTCCATATCTGCCACAAGTTCACCTGTACCTCCACACACATCATCTATTGTATCCGCTGCACCCGATGTGGCCTCCTCTACATTGGGGAGACAGGCCGCTTACTTGCAGAACGCTTCAGAGAACATCTCCGGGCCGCCCGGACAAACCAACCCAACCACCCCGTGGCTCAACACTTTAACTCTCCCTCCCACTCCACTGAGGACATGCAGGTCCTTGGACTCCTCCACCGGCAGAACATAACAACACGACGGCTGGAGGAGGAGTGCCTCATCTTCCGCCTGGGAACCCTCCAACCACAAGGAATGAATTCAGATTTCTCCAGTTTCCTCATTTCCCCTCCCCCCACCTTGTCTCAGTCAGTTCCCTCAACTCAGCACCGCCCTCCCAACCTGCAACCTCCTTCCTGATCTCTCCGCCCGCACCCCACTCCTGCCTATCTCCCTCACCTTGACCTCCTTCCACCTATCCCATCTCCATCGCCCCTCCCCCAAGTCCCTCCTCCCTACCTTTTATCTTAGCCTGCTTGGCAAACTCTCTCCCATTCCTGAAGAAGGGCTTATGCTCGAAACGTCGAATTTCCTGTTCCTGAGATGCTGCATGACCTGCTGTGCTTTAACCAGCAACGCATCTTCAGCTATTAATGGAGGCAGTCAACCGTGGTAATGGAGAATGCAGGATGGCGGGCCGGGTGCAGCACGAAGCATAACAAAAAACTGAGATGTAGAGCTTGGAAAGCGACCAAATATCCCTCCTCGCATATCAGACTGTGCAAGCAGTAAGTGATAAACAGAGGTAAACGATCCCACAACTAACAGATCTGATCGAAGGTCTGCAGTTCTCCCACATTTATTCATGAATGGCGGTAGATGATTAACCAACTGACTGGAAGAGGAGGGTACACAAATCTTTTCATCCTCAATGATGGAAGAGACCAGCACATCAGTGAAAAAAATATGGCTGAAGCTTTCACACCAAACTTCGGTCAGAATTTCGAAGTGGATGAGCCTTTTCTACATTCTCCAGTGTTCCATATCACCACAGATACAAGTAATCAGATAATTAGATTCAGTCCACGTGAACCAGTTGAAGATAAAGATGGCTGCAAAGGGAACGGTCCCTAATAACATTCCAGCTGTTGTAGTTGCCGGTTTGTGCTCCCGAAATTGCCACCCCATAACCAAACTTTTCCAGTCCCGTTAAAACAGCGGCATCTGCCTGATATTTTGGAAAGCTACCCAGCTGTGTCCTGTGCATAAAAATCATGACAAATTCATTTTAGCCATTAACCACCCATGACAGCAGCCTATCAATCATTAGTAAAGTGATGGAAGTTGTTACCAACAATGTCACCAAGCTATACTGGATCAGAAATGGTTGGTGGATGACGTCGAGTTTCGTTTCCACCAAGACTACTTAGCTCGTGATCTCATTGTCGTCTTGGTTCAACAATGGGAAGAGAGCAGAAATACAGAGGTGAGATGAGAGTGACAGCCCTTGACATCAAGCCTGCATTCGATCGAGTGTGATATCAAGGAGCCTCACCAATATGGGAACCATTCAGTCCCAGAGGGAAACCTCTCCACAGGTTGAAGCCATACTTGGCATACAGTAAAGTTGGTTGCGGTTGTTGGAGGTGAGTCATCTCAACTCCAAGACATCTCTGCAGGACATCCTCAAGCTACTGTCCTTGGCCCAACTATCTTCAGATGTTCTATCACTGACCTTCGCTGCAGCATAAGGTCAGGAGTGAGAATGTTCTCTTATGTTTGAAAAAGTATTCATCATCGTTCACGACTCCTCTAAGTGTTGCACGTCCAAAAGCAACAGAATCTGAACAACACCCAGGCTTGCGCTTACATGAGACAAATAATATTCACGCTGCACAAATGCTAGGCTGTAACCATCACGAGTAAGATTCACTCGAACCACTACCCCAGTACATTCAATGGTCCTACCATCAGTGAATTCCCGATCATCAATACCCTGAGGAAAAACATTGATCAAAAACTCACCGAGACTCGCGATATAAATGCAGTGGCAACAATAGTAAGTCAGAATCAAGGAATAGTGCAGCAAATAACTCATCTTCTGACTCCCCATGCCTTTCCCCCAGCTGCAAGGCATAAGTTAGGAGTGTGATTGAGCATTCCCTCCTTCCCTTGATGCGTGTGTCTCCAACAAGACTTAAGAAGCTTAGCACCATTCAGAGAAAGTAGTCTGCTTGATTGACAGATGATCCACAAGCATTGAATTCCCCGAGCAGTGACGTTCAGTACCCGCAGCTTTGCTGGGGAGTGGCAGTTTCTGGAGCACAAACCGCCAGTACTATTGCTGGTAAGCTTTTAGATCGCGTTGTCTTTGCAGTTATCTGTATCTTCTACTGTGTCTAGATATCAGGTGGAGTGAATCGAATTGTCTGAAGGCTGGTATTTGTAATGTTGTGGACAACAGGAGGGAGTCTGGAAGAATCATTCACTCGGCACTTCTCACTGTAGATTGCTCTGAAGGCTTCATCCTTACCTTTTTCACTGTTGTGCTGGTATCTTTCGTCAGTGAGGATGGGATGTGTCTGGAGCCTCCTTCCCTGGTGAGTTGTTTAATTGTTTGACAAAAATCACAAATGGAAATGGCAGGACTGCAGAACTTAGATCTGATCCTTTGGCTATGGAATCGCTGTGCTCTGTCTATCACTCGCTCCTTATGCTGTTTGTCATTTAAGTAGTCTTGTTCTCTCACTTCGCCAGCTTGTCACCACATTTTGAGGTATGCTTAGTGCTGCTCACGGCACACTCTACTTATGACCATCAAAGCATTGACAATTGTCAGGAAAAAAAAAAGCAGAGAAGGAAAGTTGGTCTTCACATGACCTGGCCAACAAGTGATCCAGATCCGCAGTAATACGGTTGACTTTGAACTGCCCTATGAAGAATTCTCACAAGCCACTCAGTTTTATCAATCACACGTAAGTCTCAACACAGGAATGAAACCGGATGCAGCACCTGGCATTTGCAAAAGCTGTGGGAAAGATAATAACAGATGCAAGCTTGCAAACTTTGCCATGTTATCAGCATCTGGGGGGGTCGTGCAAAAATTGAGCCAAATGTCTTACAGTCGAGTTAAGCAACAGCCCAACTTACAACTACTCCCGGAATCATACTTTACAGACAATGTTCTAGACACCACCATCACCATCTCTAGTCATGTCCAGCCCGACAGACAGGATGGACCCAGCAGAGATGTTGGCAGAGTGGTATACAGTTGGGTGTGTTGACTTCGGATACTGGAATATTGATTCCAAATGCTAGAATTTTCATGGTTTCAGGATAACAATTGGAATGAAACATCCTCCTGTTTTCCCTGCACTATCATCCCTTTGCAGTTGAAATTGTAATCCTCTGTGGCGAGCAGAAATTGGAAGAAACACAGAATATGGCAAAGGCACAAATTATCTTGGTTGATGTAGGTTTCGATGTATGCAAGCAGGAGTGGCTCTGCAGCAGCAAGACTAATCCAGTTGCCCGGGGTCTTATGAAGAGAGCTGTTAGACTGGGTCTGCAGTAAGTGGTGGTAGATCTAACAGGAGGGAAAAACACAATTAACGCCATCCTCACTAGTCTGCTAATAATAGACTCATTTGCACATTACAGTATAAGTAACACTTATCACCACATAGTCCACATGGAGAAGAAGTCTTTCCTTTACAGAAAGAAAATGCTCCATAGTGTAATGTGGCATTTTATGCATGATAAATGGGACAAACTTCATATAAATTTAGCAACCCAAAACTGAACATCCATGACGTGCTGTGTCCCATATACATCAGAAGAAATGTATTCGAACATAATCTTCAACATCATAGCCCAGCAAGTCGCTACTCAGTCATTACAATTCAGCCAGGGGATCAAAACTGGTTCAATGAAAAGTACGAGAGGACATGCCAGGGGAGGTACTAGGATATAACTATAAATGACATGTCAACTTCATGAAGTTGCCAAATAGGACTACTTACATGGCAAACAGCGTAAGAAGCAAGTGACAGAAGTGCAAAGTGATAGGCAATTAGTCCCATAAACAATGAATCAAATCTAAGCTCTGCAGACACATCCAGTCTAGAATGATTCCGGAGAAAAATCTGATTGAAGATTTGTAGCTCGGGTTTCCGTTGTTGTGGTTCTGCTCGCCGAGCTGGAAGTTTTTTGCTGCAAACGTTTCGTTCCCTGGCTAGGGAACATCATCAGTGCTGTTGGAGCCTCGTGTGAAGCGCTGCTTTGATGTTTCTTCCGGTATTTGTATTGGTTTGTTCTTGCTGGTTCCGGGTGTCAGTTTCAGCTGCAGTGATTTGTATGTGGGGTCCAGGTCGATGTGTCTGTTGATGGATGTTCTTGCCGTTTCCGGGTGTCAGTTTCAGCTGTAGTGGTTTGTTTCTGGTGTCCAGGTCAATGTGTCTGTTGATGGAGTTTGGGGATGAATGCCATGCTTCTAGGAATTCTCTGGCTGTTCTCTGTCTGGCTTGTCCTATGATAGTGGTGTTTTCCCAGTCAAATTCATGTTGCTGGTTGTCTGAGTGTATGGCTACTAGAGATAGCTGGTCGTGTCGTTTTTGATTCCGAAGAAATAAGCAATTCACCAAAGGAGGAAGATGCTCCAGACATATTCCCATCCTTATTGGCAGAAATATCCAACATATCAATGTGAAAGATAAGGATGAATCATTTGCAGAAATCGTCAGTACGAAGTGCCGAATGAATTATACATCTCTGCTTCGTCTAGTTGCTCCCAGCATCACAGATACTAGACTTCAGCAATTTTATTCACTGCAATTAAACTCCAGAAACAGCTTGAGGTCCTAGATATTATAAACGCCATGGGTTAGAACAGCATTCTGGCAATAGTACTGAAAAGTGTGCTTCAGAAATTGCTGTACCACTTGCCAAACTGCTCTAGTACGGGTACAACATTGGAACGTGACCGACAAGGTGGACAGTTGGACAAAAATGGCTTGAACACAAAAAGCAGGACAAATTCGACATGATCGATTGCCGCCCCAAAAGTCTATTCTCAATCATGATTAAAATGATGGAACGTGCTCAGCAATAATCTGCCTACTCACGCCCAATGGAGGTCCGCCAGACCCACTATCCCGCCTAATTCCAGCTTTCTTGAAAACAATGACAAAGCCTGCTGAAACCCTTTTGTAAGGTGAGAATGAAATCCGTTGAAATTAAAACTGCATTCGACTGAGTTTGGCATCAAGGAATGTTTGTTCAATTGCAATCAGTGTATATCAGGGGGCAAAATATTCGCTGGCTGAATTCATAGCTGGTACCTATGGAGATAATCATTGTTGTTGGAGATTAGTTATCTCAGCTCCTGGACATCTCTGTACGTGTACCACAGAGTATTGACATCGGCAAACAATGTTTAACCACTTCATCAACAGCTTTCCTCCACCAAAAAGTCTGAAGTTTTAACGTTCTCTGATGATTGCACAATTTTCAATATCATTTACGACTCCTCAGATACTGCAGCAGTCCATATTCAAATGCAAAAAGTTATGGACAATATAGTGGCATAGACTGAAGAGTGGCAAGGAACTTTTGCATCACAAGAAATGCCAGGCAACGATCGTCTCTAATTACAGATAATCTAATCACTGTACCTTAGATCCAATGGTCCATTACTGAATCGGCACCGTCACCATCTTGGGGATTACGATTCACTAGAAACTTAATTGTACTCGCCTCATAAACACAGTGGCTCCAAGAGCAGACCAGAGGCTCAAAATACTGTGGAAAGTAGTCACATTCAGACTCTCCAAAGCCTATCCACTATGCATATGGTACAACCTTTGTGAAGTAATAATCGCGATTGCCTGTTTGATTCAAAACCATCATCACTCAACAAGATTTATATCACTCAGGACAAAGAAACCTACTTGATTGGTACCATGTGCACGAGCATTCCCTCCATCCACAACCAAAGCTCATTTGCAACAGTGTTTACTGTCGACACAAAGGACTGCACAATATCCTTAGCCAGGATCTTCTATACCCATGACCGCTTCCATCGAGTAGGACAAAGGGAACAGAGACCTGTAAACGCTTGCAAAACTCATCCAATCCAATCATCATTCTGACATAGAAATATATCTCTATGTTTTCACTGGCGCTGGGTCAAAATCTTGGAATTAATTCTTTAACGGCAAGTGTTGGTCAATTCACTGCACTTTAAGAAAACAGTTTACGCCTACCCTCTCAAGAGCAAATGGCGATAGGGAATTGCAATGTTGCCCTAACTGACAATCCCCACATTCCACCAAAGCTTTTTGTTGAAAAAGCGCAAAACAAGCTCTGCGATTTTGTGTCGTCAAATAACTAATTCGTTGAATTTAGAGATTCCAAATTGCACAAACCTTTCAATTGATGAATTATTTGCACTTTCCACTGAATCGCATAATGTATAAATCTCAACAAAGTGACAATAACATATTAAATTAAGCAGTACACAAGGACAACATGTTATAGATCCACGTTTCAATTGAAATAAAAGTGTGATCACGTTACAAATTAACAGTAAGCAAAAGACAATTGTTGCATATTCAATTGCTGATCATATCACGAAATCAAACATCGACATTGTTCCAATATGAAAGTAGATTGATATTTGTATTGGCTATACTCTGTTTGTGGTGTAGCCAATAGCTCCATAGATTCATATGTGTAGAATTATGGCGGTTCGATCAATCAACATGTGTACCAGCATCAAGTACATAGCACGATTCGAATTAACCTGTGTTAGTTTGTTATTAGTTTCTCCAATGCAAATTGCATAACAAAGCTACTTTTCCAACATAATCCATCTAATGTAATAAATTGACTGACTGACCAGAGCATTGTCACTTACAGAATAGCATTCCACTATTCCCAAAACAATAGTAAGACAAATTTCTTTGTGAAGGAGAAATAGCAGTAACAGTAAATGACATATAATGCTCTATTAATATAATAAAATTCAAGATTGCAAGATTGTGTAGGGGTTGAAATTATCAAGGAAACATTTGGATGTAGTTTGTCAAAATGTGGACTTAAAATGTTTAAAGAAGAAATCAAAACATTCCAATGGTCAGAAGACATCAATACCTTAAATGCTAAATTAACTGCCTTGAAGTAGGAAAACATCACTGTAAAATAAGGAGAATGAAGCTAATTAAAGAAAACAGATATTGAAAAGGAGGCAAAGGAATAGCAACACATTTTTTTTCTTTTAACTTCTGTAGCGAGAGCAGTACTGGGAGAATCATTTCATGCTGATAATCTCTAACTTCCACAATTTACCTGGAATTCCTGCAGCTGCAATGAAAGGATAGTAAATGGCAAACACCAGTCCCTTTGGTATTCCGTGCATTTCGATCAAAGGATAGGAGCATCTTTGAAGAACGATTGCAATTATACTTAATGTCATTCCCCGGGGAGATAATTAGACGAAGTTTTTCGCTGCAATTATTACCTAAAAACAGATAGGTACATCTATTTCTCAGCAGTACTTTTTTTTCTCTGAATAGTTTAAAATAGCAAGATTTTGCTCAATGAAGTGTGATTTGTTTCTGAAGTGAAGTGCCAACACACGACAAAAAACAGCAGAAACATATTTCTCACCAAAATGCAATGCTGACCTGAACAGTAACGTCGTTGAGAAACAACACACAGACGCATACACACACAGACACACAGACACACACACACACACAGACACACACACACACACACACACACACACACACACACACACACACACACACACACACACACACACACACACACACACACACACACACACTCGTTGAACAGAACAGTCATGTTTTTGTTCATGTCAACTATATACAGCGAGATTTCATGCCTAAATATGTATATATGTCCATGTCCATACAGTTGTATTAAACGTATGTAGCTCTTGTATGACACTCTCATATTCAGCATGATCTTGCCCAGAACAGGACAGATACACGAGGTTTGCTTTTACCCTGTTCAGTTTATGTGTGATTTCACTACAAATCAACTTCATTCAAGAAATCTGCAATTAGTTTCAGATTCAACGTTTCTATTCACTATTGGAGCAGATTCATTCTAATAGAATGAAATAGCATTCAGAATAGGAAGCTTCAACGTTGCTGCAATCCATGAGTTCCCATCTCAATTGAGTCGTTAGTTCTATAGGTAATCATTTTTTGAACATTCATCTCTCACATTAGGTTATTTAAATATGAACAACGAGCTATTAGAGAGGTGTTAACCAAACTTGCTGCTTGTTCAACTCAGTTTAATAGTCCAACAAATACAAAGAAAGCAGGAGAAACATAGAATTTCTGCAAAAGAGTCCGGGTGGAAGTCATACCAGAAGCATCAACTATATTTCTCTTAACAAGACGGGGCGGCCCTGTTGAGTTTATCCGGTATTTTTCCAACTTTGTTTCAGATTTCGAGCATCTGAATTGATTTGATTTTATTAAAATATGATTATACCGAGATGATTTTTCCTCAAATTTCTCATGTCCCGCCAGACCAGCCAATGTTCTCCAGCATTGCCGGTTTATGTTTCAGATTTCTAACATCTGCCTTACTTGTACCTTTATCAAAAAATGCCCTGCAGCTGGGCAGTGCGTTGTCGGTCTCCTTCTTTTAAAGCAAATATGTTCAAGACTTTAACTGAAGTTTCTCTTTATTTTCAGAGAACAAAGCATTGTCACATGAAGACACCTTTGGTAAATACACATTTTGTGTTTGTAATAACGAATTGTGATCCCTTTGAAGCACAACATCTCCCGACGAGACATAAAGGTCCATAAACTGGCAGGGTGTTTGCACTTGTAGCTCAATGTTGTTTCGAAAACGCAGCTTAAGAGCAAAAAGTCCGCATTCAAGGTGAAGATCTGAAATATGACGAAGAAAACAAGGAATAACAGTTGGCTATTTGGCCGATCGAGTATCATCTGACTAAATATTCAAGACTACTTTCATAACTATCACGATAACGCTATGCCCCCCGCTTAGCAAGAATCCATTTACATATTTTAAAAGAAAATCAAAGTGTTTGTTTCTTATTCACTTTCAGGCAGAAACATCAGCTACTTTTACAAGGGATAACTTAACAAAAAAAGAAACGGGTAGAGAACGGCATAGTGACTTCAGTGAAACACATTCTTACAGAAATCGGCTTATTCCACAAGACTGAACAGCGAGGAACCACTTTCCAGGTAATAAACAGGAACAAAAGCTTCCAATGGGGAGTGACAGACAGTCTTCACTGAGGAGTGTTCTGGGACAATCCACCTCAGTCACCACGACTGAAGAGAGCATCCAGAAAGAACCCCGCAACCTTTACCCCCACCCCGCCAACAACACTCCCGGGTGGTAAATCAGAGGAAAAACATTCAAAAGAAAGCAGCAGAGAGACGTCAATGAGTAACATTATTGGAGAAGTTGGCTCAGTCAAGGAAGAAACCAACGTCAGATAATGGCAATCCCTAAAACCTACATTACTGTAGTTTTTGTGCATCCTTCCCTCTTCCTCCAACGATTGTTTTTAAAGTGCAGAGAAAGATTAACATGGACTGTTAGAAAGTTGTTGGTTTTTTTTGTAGCCTCAACGGTATTTGATCAGTTTGTAAAGATCAGTTTCGCGGCACGGTGGCACAGTGGTTGGCACTGCTGCCTCACAGCTCCAGAGACCCGGGTTCAATTCCCACCTCGGGTGACTGTCTGTGTGGAGTTTGCACGTTCTCCCTGTGTCTGGAGGCTAAGTATATAGGAGAGATAACTCATGAATATTGTGCTTCGGTATACCCCCTGGAGAAAGATATGGAGGACAGTGAGATTATTTTAGAGGATACTAATATGCTTGTGCATTTTGAGCTTAGAAGGCTGTGTTGTTGGGTCTCTTTAAGAGGATTAATTTAGATAAGTCACGAGGGTTTAATGGTTATTGAGAGAGGTTAGGCAGGAAATTGCTGGGGCATTGGCCAAGATCTTTGGACCTTGCAATCCACTGGAGAGGAACCGGGGAAATTGCGAATAGGTAGTGTTGTGCCTCTGCTAAAAAGGGCAATAGGAATAATTCAGGAAATTGTAGAATTCTGAGCATCACTCCAATGCTTGGAAAGCTACTGGGATGAGTTATTAGGGATAGGATTTACATGCATTTGCAAAAGCGCAGGCTAATTAGGATTAGTCGGCATGGATTTATTTGTGCCAGATCTTGTCTTACTAACTTGATTAGAAGTTTTGAGAAGGACAAAGGTGACCAATGAATGTAGAGCAGTGGATATTGTATACATGGATTTTAGTAAAGCTTCCGACAAGTGCCCTTATGCAGAATCTCTCATCTCGTCAAGAAGATCCAGATGCGTAGAATCCACGGGACTTTGCCGAATGGCTTCAGAATTAGCTTGCCCTCAGAAGACAGTTGTTTTGGTGAAAGGTTTTTTTTTTCTTTTTGTCGTTGGAAGTTCGTGAATAGCAGTGTTCCACAAGTATCTATAACTGTGACCTCTGATTTTATGACATATCAATTTCTTGGATGAAAATGCAAATGCAGACAATTCAAAGATTGGCGGAATTGTGCATAGTGACAAAGGGATACAGATCAGTTTCAGAAGGCGAAGAGAAATATCGAGGGAGTTAAATGTGGCAAGGTTGAGGTGTTGCACTTTGGGAGGTCAAATGTTACGGAAAAGTGTGCAGTTAATGGAAGCAGCCTGAACAGCACTGACATGCCGAAGCATCCTCGGTTTCAAGAACATAGATCCACTCAAGTAATTAGGCTGGTAAAAAATGCTTGCATTTATTGGTCGTAAAATTGAGGACAAGAGTTTGGATGTCAGTTGCAGCATTATAAGACTTTAGTCAGGCCACGATTACAGTATTGCGTTTAATTCTGTTCGCCACATTGTCGAAAGGATTGAGAGGTTTTAAAGATTCTGCAGATGATCCAGCAGATGGCGACAGAGTAGACAAGTTGTCACTTCAGTACATGCATTTCAGCCTGAAATAGTCACCCGCATTGACGAGCAAATCGTCGAGCGATAACTCCCTTGATCAGTAAAAGAAAGAGAGTCAAGAATGGTCCCAGAAAAATGGAGAATCGCTAGCGTGGCCCTTCTTTTTTGGGATGGAATAAAGCAAAAGATGGAAAATTACAGAACAATTAACCTTACCTCGTCCGTGAGTAAAGATATGGAATCCTTGGTGAAAGATGAGATTTCTGAATACTTCTAAGTGTACAGTAAAATAAGGAAAAGTTAGCTTGATTTCATTGAGGAGAGTTCACAAATGACAAATCTGCTAGAATTCTTTGAGGAGTGGGAGCAGCAGCGGAGGTAAGGTGAACAAGGAAGGCTACATTTAAGGTAAGTGAGGTTTTTAAAATTACTTAGCGATAGTGGCCAGTGGTGTTTTTCCTCCACAGTACGAGTGGGAAAACCGGCGGAAGTAATGTGGACTAGAGGGGCTACCGGGATGGAAAGTAAGTGACCATATATATTAGAAAAGCGGCTGGGAAAGAACCAAAAGATCGGTCAAAGTGTGTTTGCTTTAATGCAAAGAGTATCGGGAATAAAAGTGATGAGCTTAGAGCATAGATCAGTATCTGGTGCTATGATGTTGTCGCCATAACAGAGACGTGGATTACTCAGGGTCAGGAATGGTTGTTGGATGTTCCAGGGCTTAAAACATTTAAAGAGAATAGGGAGGGAGGAAAAGAGGAGGAGGTGTAGCAATGCTAATCAGAGAGTATATCATAGCTACGGAAGTTACCATTATCGAGGAAGGTCTACCTACTGAGTGAGTATGGCTGAAAATTAGGAACACTAATGGAGCAGTCAACTCATTAGGGGTTTCCTGCAGCCCGCCCCCCCCCCTCCCCCAATAGCAGCAGGGAGATTGAAGAAAGCATCGGTCGGCAGATTTTGGAAAAGTGTGAATGTAGTACTGTTGTTGCAATGGGTGACTTTAGCTTTCCCAATATTGATTGGAACATCCTTCGAGCAAATTGTTTGGAAGGAGCTGTTTCTGTAAGGTGTGTTCAGGAGCGTTTCCTAACTCAGTACGTTGACAGGTCGACGAGGGGAGAGGCCATTTTGGAGTTCATGTTCGGCAATGAGCTGTGGCAGGTGGGAGAGCATTTTGGTGATAGCGACCATAACAGCCTCAATTCTACATAGCTATGGAAAAGGAGAGAAGCAAGCACAATGGGAGGATATTTAATTGGGGAAAAGGGAACTATGATGCTGTCAGATGTGAGTTGGAAAGCATGGACTGGGATCAATTGTTCCATGGAAAGGGCACTGTGTACATGTGGAGACTATTATGCTGCAAGTGATCCATAAACGTGTTCCTCTGAGACAGGCAAGAAGTGGTAAGATAAAGGAACCTTGGATGATGAGAGCGGAGGAGCTTCTCGTCAAAAGAAAGAAGGCAGCTTTCTTAATGTGGAGGAAACAAGGGTCTTGCTTAGCTCTCGAGGATTACAGGCAGGCGTGGAAGAAGCTCAATAATGGTCTGAGGAGAGCCAGGAGGGGGCACCAAAAATGTTTGGGAAGAAGGATTATGGAGAATCCACACGCATTTTACACGTATGTGAGGAATAAGATAATGATCAAAGAAAGACTAGTGCCGATCAGGGATAGCAGAGGAACTTAGTGTATCGAGTATCAGGAGGCAGGGGAAGCACTAAATGAGTTTTTTTTGCTTCTCCCTTTACTAATGACAAGGATCTTGTAGTGAATGAAACCATTGAGGAGCAGGTAAGCATGATGGAACAGATAGTGATTTAGGAAGCTGATGTGCTGAAAGTTTTGACAAACATTAAGATTGTCAAGTCGCCAGGGCAAGACCAGAAATGCCCTCGGCTGCTTTGGGAAGCGAGAAATGTGATTGCTTCGCCGCTTGCGAAGATCTTTGCATCCAAGCTCTCCACCAAAGTCGTACCTGAGGACTGGAGGTTGGCAAATGTAATTCCTGTCTTCAAGAAAGGAAATTGAGAAATCCCCTGCAATTACAGACCACTCAGCCTCACATCTGTCGTCTGCAAGGTGTTAGAAAGGATTCTGAGGGATAGGATTTATGATCATCTGGAAGAGCATGGCTTGATTAAATGCAGTCAACATGGCTTTGTGAGGGGCAGGTCATGCCTCACACACCTTATTGCGTTCTTTGAGGATGTTATTAGACAAGTTGATAAGGGTCGAGCGGTCGATGTGGTGTATCTGGACTTCAACTAGGAATTTGATAATGTTCCCCATCGTAGGCTCGTTCAGAAGGTCAGAAGGAACGGCATGCAGGGAAATTTGTCTGTCTGGATACAGAATTGGCTGATCGGCAGAAGACAGTGAGTGTTAGTGGAAGGGACGTTTTCTGCCTGGAAGTCAGTGTTGAGCGGTGCTCCACGGTGATCTGTTCTTGGGCCTATACTCATTGGAATTTTTATTAATGACTTGGATGAGGAGATCGAAGTATGGGTTAGCAAGTTTGCAGACGACACAAAGGTTGGAGGTGTCGTTGACACAGTGAGTTCATACAAGGCTGTTCCTTGTGTGGAAAATAATTTAAAGAGTCATACATGCTGGCCACACCGGGAGAGACAATTTGAGTGTTTTAAATGTTCTGTTGAATTGATGATCTAACACGGAAAACACTCTGATGAAAAGTTATTCAATGTGAGTATTAGTTCTGGAAAGTGTCTGGTCTTTGCAAATACTAGCCAATCAACACTGGGGAGAGTATTTCTTAACTTCTCTGAATAGGGGAACAAATTTACGGTTCCAACTGAGCTTCTGAGACGCCAGCGAACACTTGAGTGACATCAGTGGTGGTACCTCACGGTGACTTTGAGCCCGGAATGAATTGATAATATTGGTGCTGGTCTCTGTTGATGTAATTAAACTCCACCCCAGTTATAGGTATTAATACTCAGAATAGATGTTAAGTACTTGCGTTCTGTGTTCATCTCTATGTGTTACTTGTTTTCCGTTTCTCAAATGGCAGCGATAAAGGGAAACATTTTGATAATCTGAAACGTTGGCCATTTAATTTTTCATCTTCATTTTAATGTGTTGCAGAAAAAAAGTACACCAGTGTGAGCAGATACAAGAGGAGAATTTATCTCTTTCTAATGCAATCTGACATCAGTTCACATTGATGCAATTCATTCAGCCTTACAAAGGTTCCAAGGTGCTTCCCAAGGCATCAGATACTCCGTCATGACACCAAACACGTGTATGAGGGAAGGCGGGGAAAAGCTCAGGCAAAGAGTTTGGGAGCGTGAAAATTTCCTCAAGGAGGAAACAGTCGACATCATCTTCCAAAACAAAGCATTTTGTGTCACTGACTGAAGGAGTTGCTTACAAATATCATTTTATCAGAGAAACTTGCATATCGTGGAAATGACGAAGAAAATGTGAATGTGAATGTGAACAAGCGAAGTATGAACGTTTCGAGTCAATTTCTGGTGCTGTATTCACCAGGCTTTCTTGTTTTTATTTTCTGTTACACGCCGTAGCCTCGGTATGATTCCTGGTTCCAATCAATGAATATTTTACAATTCTAATCTGGAAATCGCTGCACATAACAACTGATTCAAACAGACAGTGTAACGCCGTTTTCTTTTTTTTTGTAAATAGACTGCAAAGATCGATACCAAGATTGGGCAATTTAGACTGGTAGATCCTATCTGGATCCTTAGAGTCCATTCAGCACAGTTTGTAGATGCCAGAAAGCAACAGGACAAGATGGTCTCTTGAAGCTTATGTACAATAAGACAGGATGAAATCGTTACCTCGTTATAAATAATCCTTAAAGTACGTGATAATAGCTAAATTTGTCACATCAAAGAAAGATTATTTAAAAATATATGAACACCAATTTTACTGCAATGTAGCTTGATAAAGATTACTTTAGAAAAATGTACAGAAGAAATGATTTAACATTTCCATTGAATTTCATCATTTCCAGTGAAGATCAATTCTGTTGGAAATGTCCATTTGAAAAGGCAGGTTTACTATTTGTGGCGAAGGAAGTTTTGTAACGGTAGCATAATATTGGAAGAAAATCCGTATAAAGTTACACAAATTTATGACAGCGCAGTTGATGAGGAAACAAAGTGTAGAAATAAACAATGTTTAACAGGAATAAATCAGAATACAAGGGAAAAGTTTGTATTGCTAGAGAAAATTACGTCGCCCTTACATTGAGTTCAAATGAAAATAACAGCAATAAGAAGCCTTTGTTATGTGACTGGGAATTAATATTGGACAAATTTTCAAGATTGTGTTGGCGTTGAACATTGGAACACTGGAAGAGCGGATAAAACAAAAGAACGGAGAGATTAAGTCGAAATAATTATGTTAACTCGAGATCGAACAAAAAGAAAATAAACCAGACAAAAATGTGACAAGTGTCACGCACATTATAGCTTTTAGTCAGGGATTTCAAACAAAAATACTGCAGTTGAGGACGAACATGTTTGTGCTAAATTAGCGTAAAATCACGCAATTATTTGTTTGGATAGAAAGTAAACTTTTACTGATTCTTTTAACAACTGTTTAAAGGGAACTCAGGTTTCTTGCAAATCAATCCAAATTGATCAACCTCCTAATGAAGAACATATTTTTATTTTTTAAAAAATCCGACTCACAATTTTGGCTGAGGTTAGACATGGGGTTAATCAAAGTTTGGGAGAAGATTTGTAGCTCGGGTGCTCGTTGTTGTGGTTCTGTTCGCTGAGCTGCGAGTTTGTGTTGCAAACGTATCACCCCCTGTCTAGGTGACATCCTCAGTGCTTGGGAGCCTACTGTGAAGAGCTTCTGTGATGTTTCCTCCAGAATTTATAGTGGCTTGTCTCTGCCGCTTCCGGTTGTCCGTTCCAGCTGTCCGCTGCAGTGGCCAGTATATTGGGTCCAGTTCCAGGTGTTTGTTGATAGAATCCGTGGAAGAGTGCCATGCCTCTAGGAATTCCCTGGCTGTTCTCCGTTTGGCTTGCCGTATAATAGTATTGTTTTCCCAGTCGAATTCATATTGCTTGTCATCTGCGTGTGTGGCTACTAAGGATAGCTTGTCGTGTCGTTTCGTGGCTGGTTGGTGTTCATGGATGCAGGTCGTTAGCTGTCTTCCTGTTTGTCCTATGTAGTGTTTTGTGCAGTCCTTCCATGGGCTTTTGTACACTACATAAGTTTTCTCATGCTGGGTATCAGGTCCTTCGTTTTGGTGATTTGTTGTCTGAGAGTGGCTGTTGGTTTGTGTGCTATTATGAATCCGAGTGGTCGCAGCAGTGTGGCTGTCAGTTCGGAAATGCTCCTGATGTATGGTAGTGTGGCTAGTCCTCTGGGTTGCAGCATCTACACGTTCCGTTGTCTTTCCCTTCGGCATCTGTTGATGAAATTGCGCGGGTATCCGTTTTTGGTGAATACCTTGTATAGGTGTTCTTCTTCCTCTTTTTGCAGTTCCTCTCTATTGTTTTCGACGTTAGCAAAGGTAAAGTCCTAATCATTGATTTCAGAAAGAAAGGAGGACAACACGCCCCAATCTCTATAAACGAAACAGAGGTTGAGAGGGCAGAGAGCATCAGATTCCTCCAAGTGATGATAACCAACATCTGTCCTGGACTGCCCATGTAAATGCATTAGACTGATCGATGAACTCTCTAACGTCAATAGTGCTGACATTGCTAACGTCGCTGTTGCCTCGTACACGCCAGTGGCAATGTAACTTGCATGTCTATTTCTCAACATTTTCTGATCTGTACATCGTTGCTTACAATGATCTGCGTCGTAAACAATTCTTTTCATTGTACTTTGTTCCGCGTGGCAATAAATAAATCACAGCAAATCAAAGTGAAGACAATGTTTTAGGTTTCTGCTGGTAATTGGCTGACTATTACATAGAACATAGAACATAGAAGGATACAGCGCAGTACAGGCCCTTCGGCCCTCGATGTTGCGCCGACCGAATCCTACCTAACCTATACTAGCCCAATAACTTCCAAATGCCTATCCAATGCCCGCTTAAATGACCATAAAGAAGGAGAGTTCACCACTGATACGGGCAGGGCATTCCATGAACTCACAACCCGCTGTGTGAAGAATCTACCCCTAACATCTGTCCTATACCTACCACCCCTTAATTTAAAGCTATGTCCCCTAGTAACACCTGACTCCATTAGCGGTAAAAGGTTCTTAGTATCTACCCTATCTAAACCCCTAATCATCTTATACACTTCTATCAGATCTCCCCTAAACCTTCTCTTCTCCAATGAGAACAGCCCCAAGTGCCTCAGCCTTTCCTCATAAGATTTTCCTACCATTCCAGGCAACATCCTGGTAAACCTCCTCTGCACTCGTTCTAAAGCTTCCACATCCTTCCTATAGTATGGCGACCAGAACTGCACACAATACTCCAGATGAGGCCGCACCAGAGTCCTATACAACTGCAACATGACCTCAGGACTCCGGAACTCAATTCCTCTGCCAATAAAGCCCAGTACACCATATGCCTTCCTCACAGCACTATTTACCTGGGTGGCAACTTTCAGAGATCTGTGTACATGGACACCAAGATCCCTCTGCTCATCCACACTACCAAGTAGCCTACCATTAGCCCAGTAATCCATCATCTTGTTATTCCTACCAAAGTGAACGACTTCGCACTTAGCTACATTGAATTCCATTTGCCACATTTCCGCCCAGCTCTGCAACTTATCTATATCCCGCTGTAACCTACCACTTCCTTCCTCACTATCCACAACTCCACCGACTTTTGTGTCATCCGCAAACTTGCTTACCCAGCTTTCAAGTCCTTCCTCTAGATCATTTATAAAGATAACAAAAAGCAATGGTCCCAAAACAGATCCTTGTGGTACACCGCTAGTAACTGCGCTCCAAGATGAACATAATCCATCAACTACTACCCTCTGTCTCCTTCCAGCCAGCCAATTCCTAATCCAAACCTCTAATGTATCCTCAATGCCATACCTCCGAAGTTTTAGCATTAGCCTACCATGGGGAACCTTATCGAACGCCTTACTAAAATCCATATACACAACATCTACTGCTTTACCCTCATCCACTTCCTTAGTCACCTTCTCAAAGAACTCAATAAGGTTTGTGAGGCACGACCTGCCCTTCACAAAACCATGCTGGCTATCCCTGATCACGTTATTCCTACCCAGATGTTCATAAATCTTATCCCTTACCATTCTCTCCAAGACTTTGCCCACCACTGAAGTCAGACTCACTGGCCTATAGTTGCTAGGGCTATCCCTACTCCCTTTCTTGAACAATGGGACCACATTCGCTATCCTCCAGTCCTCTGGTACTATTCCTGTTGACAACGATGACATAAAAATCCAGGCCAATGGCTCTGCTATCTCCTCCCTAGCTTCCCATAGGATCCTGGGGTAAATGCCATCAGGCCCAGGAGACTTATCTATATTCATCCTTTCCAATATTCCCAAAACCTCTTCCCTGCATATTTCCAGGGCATCCATTCTAATTATTTGTGATTCCATATTCACATCAGCAACAGTGTCCTGTTCCTGAGTGAATACTGATGAAAAGTACTGATTTAATGTCTCTCCAATCTCCTCCGCCTCCACACACAACTTCCCACTACTATCCTTGACTGGACCGATACCTACCCTAGTCATCCTTTTATTCTTGACATACCTATAGAAAGCCTTTGGGTTTTCCCTAATCCTACCAGCTAAAGACTTTTCATGTCCCCTTCTCGCTTTTCTTAACTCCCTCTTTAGCTCCTTCCTGGCTACCTTATAACTCTCAATCGCCCCTACTGAACCTTCACGCCTCATCTTTACATATGCCGCCTTCTTCCCTTTCACAAGGGACTCCAATTCCTTACTAAACCACGGCTGCCTCACAAGGCCCTTTACACCATGCCTGACTGGTACATACCTATCGAGGACACGCAGTAGCTGCTCCTTGAACACTCCCCACATCTCATTAGTGTTCTTCTCTTGAAGCCTGTTTTTCCAATCCACACATCCTAAGTCATGCCTCACTGCATCATAATTTCCCTGCCCCCAGCTATAGCTCTTGCCCTGCGGCACACGATTATCCCTCTCCATCACTAAAGTAAAAGTCACCGAGTTGTGGTCACTGTCCCCGAAGTGCTCACCTACCTCCAAGTCCAACACCTGGCCTGGTTCATTACCTAGAACCAAATCCAATATAGCCTCCCCTCTTGTTGGCCTGTCGACATATTGTGTCAGGAAACCCTCCTGCACACATTGTACAAACACCGACCCATCTAATGAACTCGAGCTATAGCTCTCCCAGTCAATATCTGGGAAGTTAAAGTCCCCCATAACAACCACCCTGCTACCCTCACTCTTTTCCTGAATCATCCTCGCAATATTATCCTCTACTTCTCTAGGACTATTAGGAGGCCTGTAGAAAACACCTAACAGGGTGACCTCACCTTTCCTATTTCTAACCTCAGCCCAAACTACCTCAGATGGCAAGTCCTCTTCCATCGTCCATTCCACTGCTGTGATACTGTCTTTGACAAGTAATGCCACGCCTCCCCCTTTTTTACCCCCATGTCTGATCCTACTAAAACATTTGAACCCTGGAACGTGCAACAGCCATTCTTGTCCCTGTTCTACCCACGTCTCTGTAATGGCCACAACATCGAAGTCCCAGGTACCAACCCACGCTTCAAGTTCAATTAGCTTCTGCATTAGATATCTGAAGAGTATTTCACGGCAACTCAAAGTTGGAGGAGGCCTGAAAATCTCTTTCTCAGTCTATTCGGTGATTACCTCAGAAACTGATAATACCTCCATGTCTCAGTATTGTAACAATTTGAGAAAGACAATACATTTGAACCCACTTACCAAAGGTTTGATTTGAACTGCAGTTCCACACTATTAAAAGCACCGTTTAAAAGATTCTCCAAATCTGCAGGTGTCAGCAATTGAGTTTCATCAATAAGAAATTAATTCATTTGCAATAATTCATTAATTACGATTTATGCTTTGCAGAGCAACGGTCAACAAGGCGACATTTCTTTCAAGCTTTTGAAATATTTTCTTGCAGAATAGTTGTTTTTGTCTGTGTTATGTTGCCTTTATAAACGCATAGTCAAAAACGAGGTCTGCAGATGCTGGAGATCACAGCTGAAAATGTGTTGCTGGTCAAAGCACAGCAGGCCAGGCAGCATCTCAGGAATAGAGAATTCGACGTTTCGATTCCTGATGAAGGGCTTATGCTCGAAACGTCGACTTCTCTATTCCTGAGATGCTGCCTGGCCTGCTGTGCTTTGACCAGCAACACATTTTCAGCTTTATAAACGCATAGTTTATTTGAAGTATTTGCAAACTAGAGTTACAGAATGGCAGAAAAGCGACGCAGATGTGAACCCTTGGGAAAGTGGGACTCAGAGCAGAATGTCGTCATGCGGCCCTTCGAGCACATTAAGCCATTCAGGTAGGGCATGGGCCATCATATCTATCGTGTTATGAATTGTATTTTACTCTCTGTCACCCACCATTTCCACACACACAGATACCGTGAGAGTGAGCGGGAAGTGTCAAAGCTGCGACCTAATTGGTTGAGCTCGTTAAAGTAATGCAAGTGTTGATATTATCTGTTCACGAATATTCATAGAGAGCTGGTAGGACAGCATGTGAATCATGTAGTGACGAGAATAGGAAACCAGTCAGAAGTTGGGGTGCGATTAAATACTCATGAGTTCATGACGGCCATTTTTTTTTCCAGGGCAGACACTATTAATTAAACAGGAACAATTCTGGCAAACGGACGAGGGTTCGTACCAAGTCACATGATACCTAAATAATTCTGCCTGGATACACTGAGCCCTCCTTCTACTTCCTCGTCAACCTGGTTTAATGTTCAATGTAGCATTTGTTGTTTTTTGTGTGAGGGTTGTCGGGTTGTTGATCGATTAATTTGAACTGCCAAGAAAAATAGGCATGGATTGGCAACAGAAGAGGTTTGATGCACTGTGCTGATTCCCTGGCGAGATGTTTGCATTGCAGGAATAAGATTAAGGACCAAGAACGTTCGAGTAAAGTGTGTGTGCAGTATTACACTTGGAGCAATAAAAGTGTTTGAAATTTTGAGTCTGCTTATCCAAGGTTAAACTGATAGTAGTAATAGCCCTCCATAGATAATTAACCTCGCCATTCGTGAGACTGCTGACGTAGTTGTGACCACTGCATATTATATCCTGATTAATAGTTGCAGGATCAATGTCTAGGACCTCTTGGAAGACGTGCTAATGAAAAATAGTGGTGCGTGTTTGCTTTTGAAACGAGTTTAAAAAAGAAATATAACAGCTTTCAGAACAAGAACACTGACAAAAATTTGTAAAGGATATGAGTGAGAAGCCTGTCGCTATACATACCCCACTTATAGAGGACGAGGCACTGGAGATAAGAGGCACAGGGAGAAGGCAGACAATAGCTAATGGTGAAAAGTGTTTGATGACCCACAAATACCAATGCTGTGGTTACTCCGCTTTGCAGAATAAAGCATGTGTTCATGTGTGCACTGCAGAGATAGAGATTAAAAATGTGAATAAGTCACAAGGAAACATTATTTCCGCATGGCCCTTTTGTCTAGTTTCTGGATGATGGATGGGAATATCCAAATTCTCAGTTTTACAATACTCGTCCATCTCCCGGGCATAATCAACATTTGAATGAATTCATTTCACAGAAATCTCTATTATTTTCACCAGCACATATGGGTAACTGGTACCATGTTTTTATTAGAGGATCACTTTCCGGAGAGGTCTCAGCAGAAAACAACTGGAAAGTCTCGCGAAACTGGTGGTATTTAGCTTTTCTTACTCTGAAAAATGTAGGAATTGTAGGGGATGTTCAGTTTCAAGCTGATGCCCCCAAAAAGGCTGCAAATACCGATGCAGCAGCGGGGTGAGCGAATGCCTGGCCGCTTCAAGAGGCAATTTGCTTGCAATTGTAGCCTTTTCATGGGCTCACCTAAGTTCATTGTGCAACCTGGAGTTAGGGAATTGTAATCAAGGATGAGTGAGGAATGGTGCTGTTGGCAACAATGCTCACAGCGGATGGATGAATGAACTAATGGGAAAGACAAAAGAACAAATCAACAAACTCCCGCCTGCATGATTCAGGTTTTGGGCTGATGAAACTGAACCAGTCTGAGTCAGCATGACCAAAACTATTTGGCAACTCAGTGAGATTATTTCGTGAACCGAACTTTGTGTTCCTTATGATTTATATATTCATATGCTAGGTATGTGAGGAATAAGAGAATGTTCAAAGAAAGAGTAGGGCCGATCAGGGATAGCGTAGGGAATTTGTGTGTGGAGTCTGAGGAGGGAGGGGAATCCCTAAATGAGTTTTTTGCTTCAGTCTTTTCGAACTTTGTAGTGCATGAAACCTTTGAAGAGCAGGTGTGCATGCTGAAATGGATGGAGATAGAGGAAGCTGATGTGCTGAAAATTTTATCAAACGTTAAGATTGACATGTCGCCAGGCCCGGACCAGAGTTGTCCTCGGCTGCTAAGCGAAACGAGAAATGTAATTGCTTCGCCACTTGCGAAGATCTTTTCATCCTCGCTCTCCATTGGAGTCGTACTTGCGGACTGGAGTGAGGCAAATGTAATTCTTGTCTTCAAGAAAGGAAATAGGGAAATCCCCGGCAATTACAGACCAGTAAGTCTCACGTCTGTCGTCTGCAAGATGTTAGAAAGGATTCTGAGGGATAGGATTTATGACCATCTGGAAGAGCATGGCTTGATTAATTGCAGTCAACACGGCTTTGTGAGGGGCAGGTCATGCCTCACAAAACTTATGATGAAGTCACTAGAAACATTGATGAGGGTCGAGCTGTGGATGTGGTGAATATGGACTTGAGCAAGGCATTTGAGAAGTTTCCCCATGATAGGCTCATTCAGAAGGTCAGGAGGAATGGGATTAAGGGGAACATAGCAGTCTGGATACAGAATTGGCTGGCCAACAGAAGGCAGCGAGTGGTAGTAGAAGGAAAATATTCTGCTTGGATGTCTATGGTAAGTGTTGTTCCACAGGGCTCTGTCCTTGGGCCACTATTGTTTCTAATTTATGTTAATGAGTTGGCTGAGGGGATTGAAGGATGTGTTATCAAGTTTTCAGACGACACAAATGTTGGAGGTGTAGTTGATAGTTTCGAGGGCTGTTGTAGGCTGCAGCGTAACATGGACAGGATGCGCAGATGGGCTGAGAAGTGGCAGATGGAGTTCAACCTGGATAAATGCGAGGTGATGCATTTGGAACGTCGAATTTAAAAGCTGAGTACAGGCTTTAGGATTGGACTCTTGGCAGTGTGGAGGAAGAGAGGGATCTTGGGGTGCAGGTACATAGATCCCTTAAAATGGCCACCCAAGTGGACAGGGTTGTTAAGAAAGCATATGGCGTTTTGGCTTTCATTAACAGTGGTATTGAGTTTAAGACTCGTGAGATCTTGTTGCAACTCGATAAAACTTTAGTTAGACCGCACTTGGAATACTGCGTCCAGTTCTGGTGGCCCTATTATAGGAAAGTTGTGGATGCTTTGGAGAGGGTTCAGAGGAGGTTTACCAGAATGCTGACTGGACTGGAGGGATTATCTTATGAGAAGAGGCTGACTGAGCTCGGATTTTTTTTCATTGGAAAAAAGGAGGAGAAGAGGGGACCTAATTGAGGTATACAAGATAATGAGAGGCATAGATAGAGTCGATAGCCAGAGACTATTTTCCAGGGCAGAAATGACGAATAAGAGGGGTCATCGTTATAAGCTGGTTGGAGGAAAGTATAGAGTGGATGTCAGAGGCGGGTTCTTTATACAGAGAGTTGTGAGAGCATGGAATGCATTGACTGCACTAGTTGTGGAGACAGGGTCATTGGGAACGTTTAAGAGACTCATGGACATGCATATGGTCACAGAAATTTGAGGGATCATCCATGAGGATCAGTGGATGGCACAACATCATGGGCTAAAGGGCTTGTTCTGTGCTGTACTGTTCTATGTCCTATGTGTAGCTTTAAAATACAGAACGCTCTGTAGGAGGTCACTTGTGTTAAGCAAACAGAAATGAATGCATTTTAGACAGGATTACCATATGTTCAATGTTTACGTAACAGAATTAGAAGACTTAATGGATATTTTACCACGTTCTTTAAGTCAGCTCTGAATTTACGCTGGGTCCCAGCATAAATAAATGGATTGATGCAGGAATTCAATAGCTGAAACATAAATCCGGTTTCCTCAAGACCAAATGTTGATTGAGTGAAATTAGAACCTGAAAAATAACTAAGTTTCGTGATTCTTACATAGAGGATTGTTATAAAAAACAATGAATATAAGAGGATGAAACTTGCTGAGATGGCAAAGAGTAACAGAATGGACTTTTTCCGTTTCTCGATCTCTGGGTCTATCTGAGTCTGTCTACTTCCTTGGGCTTGAAACCGCCTGCGGGCTCTATTAGCTGCTACAATGTGTCTGATAGTCAAAGCATTGAGCAATAAAATCAGAATGAATGGCAGAAAAGGGTTTAAAATGCAACGTATCCAGTCATAAGCAGCCCATCCATGTGACTTATAAAATGTTAATTTTACACTGCACAACCAATCTACATTATTGATCGTGTAACTAGGTTCGTACACAAAAAAGAAGAACGCATTTTTCACACAGAAGAATGCTGACACAATTCCTATTACCCAAACTGCTGTCTTCTCGGTGCAATATTTCATTTTCAGCTTCTGGCTACTAATGGCAACAAATCGATCGAAGGTGAAAGCGACTGTTAACCAGGCAGAACTGTCTATGGTTGTAAAACTTAAAACATACCGGAAACTGCATACTTGTGTGATAGATAAGAAAGTGACTGGGAAATAAATCCCAGCAATTCTGTTGAATATCACAGACGTGACGATGACCAGGAAATCCATCACTGCCATGGACACCAGGTAGCAGGTGATGCATCCAGATAGACCACATCTTCTTCGAGAAAGGATCAGAATCACTGTCAGGTTAGCTGCAGAAGGGAACGAGAGGAAGTGTGAGAAGCAAAGAACAAATGGTAGAATGCATATGATAGATGGCACAATCGTTTAAATGGTTATTTGATTCCTGATAGCATTTTCCATTTTAAAGGAGTCTGCAAAACAGTATTTAGCAGAGATCTGCTGAAAATAACAATGTCCGTATGGAAAGTGATTATTTGTGTTTTCAAAGTTATAACTTGGAGTATTGGCATTTTAACGAAGCTAATTTCCATTAGGCCAAACTCAGAACATGAAAAATTCTAACGCACTAACTAAACCAGGCAGAATTAAAAAAAAAATAATGTTATTACAGATGAAAATAATTGTGAAATAGGTACATAGCAAACCCAGTAAGAATTATTATCGAAATTAATGCATGTCAAGAGGAGGAGGGGAGAGAATGGGTGAGGATGCGTTTGCCCATTGGAATTAAAGCTAGGCTATTCATTCAGAAACTGAGCAATTGTTCTAGGGACCCAGGTTGGAATGCTGCCATGACTGTTGGGGTAGCCTATTTCAAATCAGCTAGCATGAAGCAGAAAAGAGAACTGCAGAGAAATCCTTGACGACCTGCAAAGTCCTCCTTCGGAATATCTAACAGCTAATTACAAAATTGGGAATGCAGTTTCACAGACTAGTTATTGAATAGTCTAAGAATACTACTTTACAATGACCGAGGATATCTCGTGTCTCACAGTGAGGACCTACACAGCAGATGTCATGGCACTGAGATATACTGTCAGAAGTGACTTGTCTTGGGAGTCTTCACATTGACTCCGGACCTCATGAAATCTCGTGACGTCTGGGTAATTGTGGGCATAGAATCCTCCTGCTGATTACTGTGTGTGGAACTCCTTGGCAGATGAATTATTAATCTTCCAAGTTGTGGGCGGCACGGTGGAATAGTGGGTAGGTGGCACAGTGGTACAGTGGTTATTACTGCTGCCTCACAGGGCCAGAGACCCGGGTTAAATTCCCACCTCAGACGACGGACTGTGTGGTGTTTGCGCATTCACCCCATGTCTGCGTCGGTTTCCTCCGGGTGCTCCGGTTTCCTCCCACAGTCCAAAAATGTGCAGGTTTGTTGAATTAGCCATACTAAATTGCCCGTAGTGTGAGTTGAAGGGGTAAATGTAGGGGAATGGGTCTGGGTGCGTTTTCCTTCGGCGGGTCGGTGTGGACTTGTTGGGCCGAATGACCTGTTTCCATACTGTAAGTCATCTAATCTAATCATAGAAAACACTGAGCATTGCAATGACACACAATATACTTTGGGTGGGATACTTCAATGACACAAAGAGTGTCTCGAGTACTGCAGACTGAGTTGCACAGGTCGGAAAGGATATAACTACTAGACTGGATTCTCAGCAAATGATGACGGAACCAGCAGGAATGAAAAAAAAACATGCTTGACCTTATTCTTACAAATATGCCGGCTCCAAATGCATCGCTATCTTACAGTATCATAAGAGTCACTAGCGCACAGTCCTTGTAGAGATGAAGATGAACATTGAGAATAATCTCTCTTGACTTATGTTGCACTGTGCTAAAATGGGCAGACTTCGAACATATCTGCCAAACTAAGTCTGCGCATCAGTGAAGTGCAGTGGTCCATCGATTAAAACAGAACATCACTAAGCACACACATGGTCCTGCACATCGCCCATTCACCTTTTAATAGAGGCAGTCAACCGTGGTAATGGAGAATGCAGGACGGCGGGCCTGGTGCAGCACGAAGCATAACAAAAAACTGAGATGTCGAGCTTGGAAAGCGACCAAATATCACTACTCGCACATCAGATGTATAAGCAGTAAGTGATAAACAGAGGTAAACGATCCCACAACCCACAGATCAGATCGAAGGTCTGCAGTTCTCCCACATTTATTCATGAATGGCGGTGGATGATTAACCAACTGACTGGAAGAGGAGGGTACACAAATCTTTTCATCCTCAATGATGGAAGAGACCAGCACATCAGTGAAAAAAAATATTGCTAAAGCTTTCACACCAAACTTCGGTCAGAATTTCGAAGTGGATGAGCCTTTTCTACATTCTCCAGTGTTCCATATCACCACAGATACAAGTATTCAGGTAATTAGATTCAGTCCACGTGAACTGGTTGAAGATACAGATGGCAGCAAAGGGAACGGTCCCTAATAACATTCCAGCTGTTGTAGTTGCCGGTTTGTGCTCCAGAACTTGCCACTCCCATGACCAAACTCTTCCAGTCCAGTTAAAACAGCGCCATCTGCCTGATATTTTGGAAAGCTACCCAGCTGTGTCCTGGGCATAAAAATCATGACAAATTCATTCTAGCCATTAACCGCCCATGACTGCAGCCTATCAATCATTAGTAAAGTGATGGAAGTTGTTATCAGCAATGTCACCAAGCAATACTGGATCAGAAATGGTTGGTGGATGACGTGGAGTTTCGTTTCCACCAGGACTACTTAGCTCGTGACTTCATTGTAGTATTGGTTCAACAATGGGAAGAGAGCAGAAATCCAGAGATGACGTGAGAGTGACAACACTTGACATCAAGCCTGCATTCGACCGAATGTGATATCAAGGAGCCTCACCAATATGGGAACCATTCAGTACCAGAGGGAAACCCCTCCACTGGTTGCAGCCATACTTGGCATACAGTAAAGGTGGTTGTGGTTGTTGGAGGTGAGTCATCTCAACTCCAAGACATTTCTGTAGGAAATCCTCCAGCTACTGTCCTTGGCCCAACTATCTTCAGATGTTTTATCAATGACCTTCGCTGCAGCATAAGGTCAGAAGTGGGAATGTTCTCTTATGTATGAAAAAAGTATTCATCATCGTTCACGACTCCTCTAAGTATTGCACGTTCAAAAGCAACAGAATCTGAACAACACCCAGGCTTGCGCTGACAAGAGGCAATTAATATTCACGCTGCCCAAATGCTAGGCTGTAACCATCACGAGAAATATTCACTCGAACCACTATCCCATTACATTCAATGGTCCTACCATCAGTGAATTCCCCATCATTAATACCCTGAAGAAAAACATTTATCAAACACTCACCTTGACTCGCGATGTAAATGCAGTGGCAACAATAGTAAGTCAGAATCAAGGAATAGTGCAGCAAATAACTCATCTTCTGACTCCCCATGCCTTTCCACCAGCTGCAAGGCATAAGTTAGGAGTGTGAATGAGTATTCCGTCCTTCCCTAGATGCGTGCGTCTCCAACAAGACTTAAGAAGCTTAGCACCATTCAGAGATAACTGCTTGATTGACAAATTATCCACAAGCATTGAATTCCCCGAGCACTGACGTTCAGTACCCGCAGCTTGGCTGGAGAGTGGCAGGTTCTGGAGCACAAACCGCCAGTACTATTGCTGGTAAGCTTTTAGGCCCCGTTGTCTTTGCAGTCATCTGTATCTTCAACCGTGTCTAGATATCAGGTGGATTGAATCGAATTGTCTGATGGCTAGTATTTTTAATATTGTGGACTACAGGAGAGAGCCTGGAAGAATCATTCACTCGGCACTTCTCACTGTAGATTGCTCTGAAGGCTTCATCCTTACCTTCTTCATTGTTGTGCTGGTCCCTTTCGTCATTGAGGATGGGATGTATCTGGAGCCTTCTTCCCTGGTGAGTTGTTTAATTGTTTGACAAAATTCACAAATGGAAATGGCAGGACTGCAGAACTTAGATCTCATCCGTTGGCTGTGGGATCGCTGTGCTCTATCTATCACTTGCTCCTTATGCTGTTTGTCATGTAAGTAGCCTTGTTCTGTCACTTCCCCAGCTTGTCACCACATTTTGTGGTATGCCTGGTGCTGCTCACGGCACACTCTACTGATGACCATCAAAGCGTTGATAATTGCCAGGAAAAAAAAACAGAGAAGGAAAGCTAGTATTCACATGACCTGGCCTATATGTGATCCAGATCCACAGTAATATGGTTGACTTTGAACTGCCCTATGAAGTAGTCTCACAAGCCACTCAGTTTTATCAATCTCGACTAAATCTCAAAAAAGGAATAAAACCGGATGCAGCACCTGGCATTTGCAAAAGCTGTGGAAAAGATAATAACAGATGCAAGCCTGCAAACTTTGCCATGTTATCAGCATCTGGGGGGTTGTGCCAAAATTGAGCCAGATGTCTTACTGTCTAGTTAAGCAACAGCCCAACTTGGAACTACTCCCGGAATCATACTTTACAGACAAAGTTCTAGACACTACCATCACCATCTCTGGTCATATCCTGCCCTACAGACAGGATGGACCCAGCAGAGATGGTGGCAGGGTGGTATACAGTTGGGTGTGTGGACTTCGGATACAGGAATATTGATTCCAAATGCTAGAATTTTCATGGTTTCAGGATAACAATTGGAATGAATCATCCTCCTGTTTTCCCTGCACTATCATCCCTTTGCAGTTGAAATTGTAATCCTCTGTGGCGAGCAGAACTTGGAAGAAACACAGAACATGGTAAAGGCACAAATTATCTTGGTTGATGTAGGTTTCGATGTATGCAAGCAGGAGTGGCTCTGAAGCAGCAAGACTAATCCAGTTGCTCGGGGTATAATGAAGAGAGCTGTTAGACTGGGTCTGCAGCAAATGGTGGTAGATCTAACAGGAGGGAAAACACATTTAACATCATCCTCACTAGTCTGCTAATAATAGACTCATTTGCACATTACAGTATAAGCAACACTTAACACCACATAGTCCGCATGGAGAAGAAGTCTTTCCATCACAGTAAGAAGACGCTCCATAGTGTAATGTGGCATTTTATGCATGATAAATGGGACAAACTACATATAAATTTAGCAACCCAAAACTGAACATCCATGACGTGCTGTGTCCCATATACATCAGAAGAATTGTATTCGAACATAATCTTCAACATCATAGTCCAGCAAGTCGCCACTCAGTCATTTCAATTCAGCCAGGGGATCAAAACTGGTTCAATGAAAAGTACGAGAGGACATGTCAGGAGAAGTACTAGGAATAACTATAAATGAGATGTCAACTTCATAATGTTACCAAGGAGGACTACTTACATGGCAAACAGCGTAAGAAGAAAGTGACAGAAGTGCAAAGTGATAAGCAACTAATCCCATAAACAATTAATCCAATCTAGGCTCTGCATACACATCCAGTCTAGAATGATGGGGGACAAATATGCAATTTACCAAAAGAGGAAGATGCTCCAGACATGTTCCCATCCTTATTGGCAGAAATACCCAAGATACCAATGTAAAAGATAAGGATGAATCATTTGCAGAAATCATCAGCAGCAAGTGCCTAATGAATGATACATCTCTGCCTCTTCCAGTTGTTCCCAGCATCACAGATACCAGACTTCAGCAATTCTATTCACGGCAATTACACTCCAGAAACGGCTTGAGGTCTAGATATTATAAACGCCATGGGTTCTAACAGCATTTTGGCAATAGTACTGAAAATTGTGCTTCAGAAATTGCTATACCTGTTGCCAAACTGCTCTAGTACGGGTACATCATTGGAACGTGCCCGACAAGGTGGAAAGTTGGACAAAAATGGCTTGAACACAAAAAGCAGGACGAATTCGACGTGATCGATTGCCGCCCCAAAAGTCTATTCTCAATCATGAGTAAAATGATGGAACGTGCTCAGCAATAATCTGCCCACTCACGCCCAATGGAGGTCCGCCAGACCCACGATCCCGCCTAATTCCAGCTTTCTTGAAACCAATGACAAAGCCTGCTGAAACCCTTTTGTAAGGTGAGAATGAAAGCCGTTGAAATCAAAGCTGTATTCGACTGAGTTTGGCATCAAGGAATGTTTGTTAAATTGCAATCAGTGTATATCAGGGGGCAAAATATTCGCTGGCTGAATTCATAGCTGGCACCTATGGAGATAATCATTGTTATTGGACATTAGTTATCTCAGTTCCTGGACATCTCTGTGCGTGTACCAAAGAGTATTGACATCGGCAAACAATGTTTAACCACTTCATCAACAGCTTTCCTCCACCAAAAAGTGGGAAGTGGGAACGTTCTCTGATGATTGTACAATTTTCAACATCATTTACAACTCCTCAGATACTGAAGCAGTCCATATTCAAACACAATGGACTGCACAAGATCCTAAGCCAGCATCTTCTATACCCATGACCGCTTCCATCGAATAGGACAAAAGCAACAGAGACCTGTAAACGCCTGCAGTACTCATCCAATCCAATCATCATTCTGACATAAAAATATATCCCTATTCTTTCACTGGTGCCGGGTCAAAATCTTGGAACACACTCTGTAACAGCAGGTGTCGGTCAATTCACTGCACTTTAAGAAAACAGTTTACGCCTACCCTCCCAAGAGCAACTGGCGGTAGGGAATTGCAATGTTGCCCTAACTGACAATCCCCGCATTCCACCAACGCGTTTTTTTAAAAAAAGTACAATACAAGCTCTGTGATTTTGTGTTCAGAGCAGACATCAATCTGTGTATGAAGCTATTGTGTCGTCAAATAACTATTTCGTTGCATTTAGAGATTCCAAATTGCACCAATCTTTCAATTGATGACTTATTTGCACTTTCAACTGAATCCCATAATGTATAAATCTCAACAAAGTGACAATAACATATTAAATTAAGCAGTATACAAGAACAACATGTTATAGATCCACGTTGTAATTGAAACAATAGTGTGATCACGTTGCAAATTAACAGTAAGCAAAAGATAATTGTTGCATATTCAATTGCTGATAATATCATGAAATCAAACATCGACATTGTTGTAATAAGAAAGAAGATTGATATTTGTATTGTGATAACATTATGATAAAACTCTGTGATATAGCCAATAGCTCAATAGATTCATATGTGTAGAATTATGACAGTTCGATCAATCAACATGTGTAGCAGCATCAAGTACATAGCACGATTCGAATTAACCTGTGTTAGTTTGTTATTAGTGTCTCCAAAGCAAATTGCATCACAAAGCTACTTTTACAACATAATCCGTCGAATGTTATAAATTGACTGACTGACCAGAGCATTGTCACTTACAGAATAGCATTCCACTATTCCCAAAACAATAGTAAGACAAATTTCTTTGTGAAGGAGAAATAGCAGTAACAGTAAATGACATATAATGCTCTATTAATATAATAAAATGCAAGATTGCAAGATTGTGTAGGGGTTGAAATTATCAAGGAAACATTTGGACGTAGTTTGCCAAAATGTGGACTTAAAATGTTAAAAGAAGAAATCAAAACATTCCAATGGTCAGAAGACATTAATACCTTAAATGCTAAATTAACTGTCTTGAAGTAGGAAAACATCACTGTAAAATAAGGAGAATGAAGCTAATTAAAGAAAACAGATATTGAAAAGGAGGCAAAGGAATAGCAACACATTCTTTTTTCTTTTAACTTCTGTAGCGAGAGCAGTACTGGGAGAATCATTTCATGCTGATAATCTCTAACTTCCACGATTTACCTGGAATTCCTGCAGCTGCAATGAAAGGATAGTAAATGGCAAACACCAGTCCCTTTGGTATTCCGTGCATTTCGATCAAAGGATAGGAGCACCTTGACCAAGTGATTGAAGAACGTTTGCAATTATACTTGATGTCAGTCCCCGGGGAGATAATTAGATGAAGTTTTTTGCTGTAATTATTACCTAAAAACAGACTGGTACATCTGTTTCTCAGCAGTGCTTTTTTTTTTGAATAGTTTAAAATAGCATGTTTTTCTTCAATGAAGTCAGATTTGCTTCTGAAGTGAAGTGCCAACATACGACAAAAAACGGCAGAAACATATTTCTGCCCAAAGAGGACTGCTGATTTGAACTGTAACGTTGTTGAGAGAACAACACACAGACGCATACACACACAAACACACACGCACGCACACACACGTTGAACAGAACAGTCACGTTTTTATTCATGTCAACTATATACAGCTAGATTTCATGCCTAAATGTGTAATTATGTCCAAGTCCATACAGTTGTATTAAACGTATGTAGCTCTTGTGTGGCACTCTCATATTCAGCATGATCTTGCCCAGAACAGGACAGATACGCGAGGTGTGCTTTTACCCTGTTCAGTTTATGTGTCATTTCATTGCAAATCAACTTCATTCAAGAAATCTGCAATTAATTTCAGATTCGACGTTTCTATTCCCTATTGGAGCAGATTCATTCTAATAGAATGAAAAATCATAGAGAATAGGAAGATTCAACGTTGCTGCAATCCATGAGTTCCCATCTCAATTGAGTCTTTAGTTCTGTATGGTAATCATTTTTTGAACATTCATCTCTCACATTAGGTTATTTAAATATGAACAACGAACTAATAGAGAGGTGTTAACCAAACTTGCTGCTTCAACTCAGCTTAATAGTCCAACAAATACAAAGAAATCAGGAGAAACATAGAATTTCTGAAAAAAGAGTCCAGGTGGATGTCATACCAGAAGCATCAGCTCTATTTCTCTTACTAAAGAAGAGGACGGCCCTGTTGACTTTATCCAGTATTTTTCCAACTTTGTTTCAGATTTCGAGCATCTGAATTGATTTGGTTTTATTAAAATATGAGTGACTATACCGAGATTATTTTTCCTCAAATTTCTCATGTCCCGCCAGATCAGCCAATGTTCTCCAGCATTGCCAGTTTATGTTTCAGATTTCTAACATCTGCATTACTTGTACCTCTATAAAAAATGCCCCTGCAGCTGGGCAGTGTGTTGTCGGTCTCCTTCTATTAAAGCAAAGATGTTCAAGACTTTAACTGCAGTTTCTCTTTATTTTCAGGGAACAAAGTCTTGTCAAAAGAAAACGCATTTGGTCAATACACATTTGGAGTTTGTAATAACGAACTGTGATCCCATTGACGCACAACATCTCCCGACAAGACATAACGGTCCATAAACTGGCAGGGTGTTTGCACTTGTAGCTCAATGTTGTTTCGAAAACGCAGCTAAAGAACAAAACGTTCGCATTCAGGGTGGAGATCTGAAATATGACGAAGAAAGCAAGGAGTAACAGTTGGCTATTTGGTCGATCGATTTTCATCTGACTAAATCTTCAAGACTATTTTCATAACTACCATGATAACGCTATGCCCCCCCCCGCCCCCCCCCCCCGCCTCCGCTTAGCAAGAATCCATTTACCTCTTTTAAAGGAAAATCAAAGTGTTTGTTTCTTATACACTTTCAGGCAGAAAGCCCAGAACTTTAGGACCACTGTCAGATTAACACATATGGCATTTATATGGCACATATAACACATTTGAAATAGGGAAAACCTTACTTCTACAAAGTCACATTCAATTCTACATCACCCTACGAGAGGAAGTATCGTTCCAACCTCCCTGTCATAGGATCGAATAAAGCTATTTGAATCAAGTCACAAATTATTGCTCGTAGCATAAAACGGTTAAGGGTCTAGTCTGTCCATTCTTTCTGATAAGACAATTCATCTATTTAATATATGAGCCTGGTATCCGTGTTTGAACACATTTATATCCTTACGGAAATGCCGAGTTTAATACGGTGGGACAACAAAAGTTACCTTGCTACTAGTTTCTCTCTGCTCTCTTTTATTTTCACTCCTGGTCTTGCTCTTCTTAGTTCTGATTCCTCTGACTGATTTTATTGCTACTATGTCTCCTCTGCGCGTTCATTTCCTCTTCCTACGACTTTGATCTCCTTGTGTCCCCTTTATCCTATGGATAATTATCTCACAATGTCTCTAATTTGTGCAGCTCACTTCTCACAGCTGCTGGTCTCAGTGCCTCTGGATCTTTGCTCGCTGTCTTTCCATTTGTTCGCCACTGCTTTGAGTATCACTTCAGTCTTATTATTTCTGTACCACTGTTCGTCACTCACCCTCCATCGCTATGTATTCACTGTCAGACCCTTAACTAACACACCCACTCCGTTAAAACTGCACCTCTGGAACGTAGGTTTGCTCATATCAGCCCTTTCTTTAAGAAAGCTGCCGAGGACATCCAGGGAATTGCAGAAATCTTAGGCTTACACTTATAGTGGAAAAATCGATCAAATCAAAATATCTGTTAAATGGCATGGATTCAAGAAGTGTAGATCATAATTGATAAACATCGTGGCACGTTTTGAACAGTTTTGACATAGAGTGAACAGTGATACGCCGATCGATACTGACTGCATCGTCTTCCAAAGGTTTTTTTCAAGAATTAATTATTTATTTATGAAGTATCACACAAGAGAATGTTAGACAATGCAGAACCGCATGGAACTGGTGATAAATGATTGACATCAGTTGGAAATTGTTCGAATGAAGGAAACTTCCAGAATACTGAGCAAATGTAACGACAAACATCTGAAAATGAGATTTTAAAAATGCAGGGAAATTACTGCAAGAACTGAACAGTTCTGTTAGCATCTGTGGAAAGAAATCAGAGTGAATATTCCATAACGTGGTCCTGAATAAAGATACCCAGAACTGAAAAAAAAAATCTAATTTGCCCGCTCGGATTTTGGAGCTCTTCCAGAAAATTTGTGGAATAATGGGTAAGTCACCGAACTGCTAAAATGTGACTACTGGGATCCAGCACGGATCTGTATTATATCCTTAATTATTCACACCGTTCTCGAACGACCTGGATCTGCATAAATATTCATTGTCCAAATATGCTGAAGGCGCAGAATTGGAGAGTATTGTCACCCGTGTTGATGACTATATACTATTACACGAAGATTGACAGATTTGATGACTGGCCACGCTGTGGAAATGGAGTTTCATGTAGGTGATGTGAGGTTATCCAATTCGGATTGAAGAAACATCAGCTACATTTACAATGGATAACTTTTTTTAAAAAAAGAAAAGGGTAGAGAACGGCATAGAGACTTCAGTGAAACATATTCTGACAGAAACCGGCTTATTCCAAAAGACTGAACAGTGAGGAACCCCTTTCCAGGGAATAAACAGGAGCAAAAGCTTCCAATGGGTAGCGGCAGACAGTCTTCACTAAGGAGCGTTCTGGGACAATCCACCTCAGTCACCACGACTGAAGAGAGCATCCAGAAAGAACCCCCCAACCTTCAACCACACCCCACCACCAACACTCCTGGGTGGTAAATCAGAGGAAAAACATTCAAAAGAAAGCAGCAGAGAGACGTCAACGAGAAACATTTTTGGAAAAGTTGGCTCAGTCAAGGAAGAAACCAACGTCAGGTTATGGCAATCCCTAAAACCTACATGACTTTTTTTTTACATCCTCCCTCCTCCTCCAACGATTTTTTTAAAGAGCAGGGAAAGAATAACATGGGCTGTTAGAAAGTTTTTTTTTAGCCTCAAAGGTATTTGATCAGCTGGTAAAGATTACATTGTAATTCAAGTAACTAGTATATTGGAGATTTCCAACAAAGCAGTTTCAGAAGGGCTGCAGTGTGATGGAATTGCTGCTGGCTGGTGCAAGTGTGTGTCTCGAGGACTACTGGCCTATAGTGAGTTTAGCAAGCAAGATAAAGGCAAGGTAATTTTTTTTCTTTCTCAGTACAAGGGGACAGAGATGGCACTGGAGTCCGTGGTGCATTCTTCCGGGAAGATATGGGAGATCAGGGAACAGTCTAGTGGTCCTGACGACGACAACGGCGGGACGTGAGACCAACTGCAGTTCCCCGCAGTCTGCGTTATCCAGTTGGAGAGCGGTTTGATACATTGAAGCGCATGCTGGGTAAAGAGTGTGATGCACACTGGTTATGGGGAGGTGGTCACGCCACACTTTAGTCAGGGAAGCCGATGACCACCAGGCGAGGCAGGCAGGGAGTGCAAGAGTCTCTGATGGTAATTCCCCTCTGGGCTATAGTGGGCCCACTATATCTGGGCTACAGTAACAGATATACTGTTTTGAATACTCCTGATGGGAACATAGTTTCATAGGGGCGTTGAATAACAGCATCCATGCACGTGTTGGCTCCCTAGAGCAAGATTCAAGAACGTCTCTGAGTGGTTGAGAGAATTTTTTAAGTGGGAAGTGTGGGCCAGGCAATGTCCTACACATCTATAACAATGACATAGGTAGAAAGAGGGAGGAGGTCCTGCGGAGAGAGTACAGGAAATTAGGATAGAAGTTGAAAAGCAGCATCCCAAGGGTAGCAATCTATGGATTGCTACCAGTGGCCATGGCACTGAGGCAAGTAATACAATGATAGGACAGTTGAATACGTGTCTAAGAAGCGGGTGTCCGGTGATGGGTTTCAGGTTATTGGATCATTGGCTCATCTTGTGGGGAGCTGGTGACCTGTAAGATGGATAATTTGCACGGTAACTGGAAGCAAAATAGTACACTCTCAGGGACGGTGGCTAATGCGACTCGGGAGGATTTAAACTAGAGTGGCAGGTGTTGGGAACCTGAACAGCAGGGCTGAAAATGGTTGGATTGAGAGGAAATGTAGATTGTACGACAGTAAGTCAGAAATGAGGTACAGGCAAAGACAGGTTAATGCACCCGTAGCACTAACGGGCTGAAGTGTGTTTATTTCAACGCACGAGGTATTAAAAGTAATGCAGGAAAGCTCAGAGCCTCAATCAGTACATTGGACTATGTCGTTGTTGCCACTATAGACACGTGTTTGAAAGAGGGACAGAATGAGCTGATCACCCCTTCAGGATCTTGTTGCTTTAGACGAAATAGGGAAGGAGGGAAAAGATGCGTTGAAGTTGCACACCAAAACCAGGGAGAATGTTACACCTGCGTTCACACAGAACATGCTGGAGGGCTTATCCATTGAGGCAACATGGGTTGAGGTACAAAACAAGCTTTGTACAAACACACTGAAAAGTGTATAGCAGCGACTGCGCCTCCTCCACCCGCCGCCAACGCCCCCGTTGAGGCATTCAAGAAGAAAAATGCAGCGTGTTTTTTGGAAACCTTGAACGAAAACAGAGTTGTCATAGTTGGCGACTTTAACTTCCCCAATATTGACTGGTACACCCAAAGAGCAAGAGACTTAGAAGGGCTAAGATTGGTTAAGTGCATTCAAAAGGTTTTATTGACAAAGTTTGCGGATTGCCCAATTAGAGGCGATGCCATACTGGAACTTGCATTGACTGATGAGCCGAGATATGTCACTGATCTTTCAGTAAGAGAGCGTTTTGGAAACAGTGACCAAAACTCTTTAACTTTAACTCTTTAGCTACAAATAAAGATGATTCAATACTTTGTGGAAAGATTGTTGTCCGGCAAATTACTAGACAGGAGACAGTTATTATTAGGCAGGAGCTCGTGAGTGTTCACTAGGAGAAGCTGTTATCCGGAACGTCCACATTTCATATTTGGGAGTTGTTCAAAGACATACTGATCCAAGATTAATACAAAAATGAACCAGTCTGGAAGAAGGACAAGGATGAGAAGCTAAGGGATCCTTGGATAACGAGCTAGTTTGTAAAATTAGTTAAAACCGGAAAAAAAGAAGCAAATGAGAGATTAAAGATGCTAAAATCGGAAATAAACCTGGAGGAATATAAAGAAAGCAGGAAACAATTCAAGCAGGGAATGAAGAGAGGCAATTGCGGTGAAAGACAATCTCAAGGCATTCTACACATGTGCAAAGACAAGAGGATAACTAGGGAGAAGGTGGGACTACTCAAAGATAAAGGGGAACCTGTGTTTGGAGGCTAAGTATTTGGGAGAGATAACTCATGAATATTGTGCTTCGGTATGCCCCCAGGAAAATGATATGGAGGACAGTGAGATTATTTAAGAGCATACTAATATGCTTGTGCATTTTGAGCTCAGAAGGCTGTGTTGTTGGGTCTCTTTAGGAGGATTAATTTGGATAAGTCACGAGGGTTTAATAGTATCTATCCCAGGTTATTGAGAGAGGTTAGGCAGGAGATTGCTGGGGCATTGGCCGAGATCTTTCTACCTTGCAATCCACTGGAGAGGAACCGGGGGAATTGCGAGTATGTAGTGTTGTGCCTCTGTTCAAAAAGGGAAATAGGAATAATTCAGGAAATTGTAGAATTCTGAGAATCACGCCAGTGCTTGGAAAGCTACTGCAATGAGTTATTAGGGATAGGATTTACATGCATTTGCGAAACCGCAGGCTAATTAGGAATAGTCGGCATGGATTTATTTGTGCCAGGTCTTGTCTTGCTAACTTGATTAGATGTTTTGAGGAGGACAAACGTAACCAATGAAGGTAGAGCAATGGAAATTGTATACGTGGATTTTAGTAAAGCGTTTGACAAGTTTCCTTATGCAGAATCTCTCATCTCGTCAAGAAGAGCCAGATGCATAGAATCCACGGGGCTTGGCCGAATGGCTTCAGAATTGGCTTGCCCTCAGAAGACAGCTGGTTTGGTGAAAGGTTGTTTTCTTTTCTTTTTGTGGCTGGATGTCCGTGAAGTGTTCCACAAGTATCTATAACTGTGACCTCTGATTTTTATGACATATAAATTTCTTGGATGAAAATGCAAATGCAGACAATTCAAAGATTAGTGGAATTGTCTATAGTGACAAAGAGATATAGATAAGTTTCAGAAGGCGAAGAGAAATATCGAGGAGTTAAATATGGCAAGGTTGTGGTGTTGCATTTTGGGAGGTTAAATGTTATGGAAAAGTATGCAGTCAATGGAAGCAGCCTGAACAGCATTGAAATGCTGAAGGATCCTCTGTTTGAAGAACATAGATCCACTCAAGTAATTAGCTTGGTAAGAAATGCTTACATTTATTGGTCGGAAAATTCAGGACAAGAGTTTGGATGTCACGTTGCAGTGTTATACGACTTTAGTCAGTCAACAATTACAGTATTGCTTTTAATTCTGTTCGCCACATTGTCAAAAGGATCGAGAAGTTTTAAAGATTTTGCAGATGACCAGCAGATGGCGACAGAGAAGACAAAGTGTCACTTCAGTACATGCATTGCAGCCTGAAATAGTCACCCACATTGACGAGCAAATCGTCAAGCCCCCTTGAACAGTAATAGAAAGAGAGTCAAGAATGGTCCCAGAAAAATGGAGAATCGCTAGCGTGGCCCTTCTTTTTTGAAGGGAATAAGGCAAAAAATGGAGAATTAGAGAACAATTAGCCTTACCTCGTCCGTGAGTAAAGATATGGAATTCGTAGTGAAAGATGAGATTTCTGAATACTTCGAAGTGTACAGTAAAATAAGGAATAGTCAGTTGATTTCATCGAGGAGAGTTCACAAATTGCAAATCTGCTAGAATTCTTTAAGGAGTGGGAGCAGCAGCGGAGGTAAGGGGAACCAGGAAGGCTACATTTAAGGTAAGTGAGACTTTTAAAATTACTTACCGGTAGTGGCCAGCGGTGTTTTTCCTCCACAGTACGAGCGGGAAAATCGGCGGAGGTGATGCGGACTAGAGGGGCTGCCGGGAAGGAAAGTAAGTGACCATATATCTTAGAAAGGCGGCTGGGAAAGAACCAAAAGATCAGTTAAAGTGTGTTTGCTTCAATGCAAGGAGTATCAGGAATAAAAGTGATGAGCTTAGAGCATAGACCAGTACCTGGTGCTATGATGTTGTCGCCATAACAGAGAAGTGGGTTACTCAGGGTCAGGAATGGTTGCTTATTGTTCCAGGGCTTCGAACATTTAAAGAGAATAGGGAGTTGGGGAAAGGGGGGGAGGTGTAGCAGTGGGCGGCACGGTGGCAGAGCAGTTAGCACTGCTGCCTCACAGCGCCAGGGACCTGGGTTCAATTCCCAGCTCAGGCGACTGTCTCTGTGGAGCTTGCACGTTCTCCCCGTGTCTGCGTGGGTTTCCGCCCGGTGCTCCCGTTTCCTCCCACAGTCCAAAGATGTAGTAATGTTGTTGCAATGGGTGACTTTAACTTTCCCAATATTGATTGGAACATCCTTCAAGCAGATGGTTTGGAAGGAGCTGTTTTTGTAATGTGTGTTCAGGAGGGTTTCCTAACTCAGTACGTTGACAGGTCGACGAGGGGAGAGGCCATTTTGGAGTTCGTGCTCGGCAATGAACTGGAGCAGGTGTCAGATCTTGCGGTGGGAGAGTATTTTGTTGATAGCAACCACAGCTGCCTCACATTCTACATAGCTATGGAAAAGGAGAGAAGGAGGCACAATGGGAGGATATTTAATTGGGAAAAGGGAACTATGATGGTATCAGATGTGAGTTCGGAAGCATGTACTGGGAGCAATTGTTCCATGGAAAGAGCACTGTGGACATGTGGAGAATGTTTAAGGAACAGTTATTGCGAGTGATGCATAAATATGTTCCTCTGAGACAGGCAAGAAGGGGTAAGATAAAGGAACCTTGGATGATGAGAGCGGAGGAGCTTCTCGTCAAAAGAAAGAAGGCAGCTTACTGAAGGTGGATGGAGCAAGGGTGTTGCTCAGCTCTAGAGGATTACAGGCAGGCAAGGAAGGAGCTCAATAATGGTCTGAGGAGAGCCAGGAGGGGCCACCAAAAATGATTGGGAGGAAGGATTAGGGAGAATCCAAAGGCATTTTACATGTATGTGAGGAATAAGAGAATGATCAAAGAAAGAGTAGTGCTGATCAGGGATAACACAGGAACTTGTGTATAGTCTCAGGAGGTAGGGGAAGCAATAAATGAGTTTTTTTTTTGGTTCTGTCTTGACTAATGAAAAGGACCTTGTAGTGAATGAAACCATTGAGGAGCAGGTAAGTATGCTGGAACATATAGAGATTTAGGAAGCTGATGTGCTGAAAGTTTTGACAAATATTAAGATTGTCAAGTCGCCAGGGCAAGACCAGATATGCCCTCGGCTGCTTTGGGAAGCGAGAAATGTGATTGCTTGGCCACTTGTGAAGATCTTTGCATCCAAGCTCTCCACCAAAGTCGTACCTGAGGACTGGAGGGTAGCAAATGCAATTCCTGTCTTCAAGAAAGGAAATAGGGAAATCCCTGGCAATTACAGACCACTCAGCCTCACGTCTGTCGTCTGCAAGGTGTCAGATAGGATTCTGAGGGATAGGATTTGTGACCATCTGGAAGAGCATGGCTTGATTAAATGCATTCAGCACGGCTTTGTGAGGGGCAGGTCATGCCTCACACATCTTATTGCGTTCTTTGAGGATGTTATTAGACAAGTTCATGAGGGTCGAACGGTGGATGTGGTGTATATGGATTTCGGCAAGGCATTTGATAATATTCCCTATGGTAGGCTCGTTCAGAAAGTCAGGAGGAATGGGATACAGGGAAATGCAGCTGTCTGGATACAGAATTGGCTGATCGACAGAAGACAGTGAGTGTTAGTGGAAGGGACGTGTTCTGCCTGGAAGTCAGTGTTGAGCGGTGCTCCACAGTGTTCTGTTCTTGGGCGTATACTCTTTGGAATTTTTATTAATGACTTGGATGAGGAGATTGAAGGATGGGTTAGCAAGTTTGCACATGACACAAAGATTGGATGTGTCGTTGACAATATAGAGGACTGTTGTAGGCTGCAGCATGTCATTGACTGAATTCAGAGATGGGCTGAGAGTTGGCAGATAGAGTTCTACATGGATAAATGCGAAGTGATGCATTTTGAAAGGTCGAACATCAAAGTTGAGTATAAGATTAAAGACAGGATTCTTGGCAGTGTGGAGGAACAGCGGGATTTTGGTGTGCAGGTACACAGATCCCTTAAAATTGTCACCCACGTGGACAGGGTTGTTAAGGAAGCATATAATGTTTTGGCTTTCCTTAACAGGGGGATTGAGTTTAAGAGTCGTGAGGTCTTGTTGCAGCTCTATAAAACTTAGGTTAGAGCACACTTAGAATACTGTGTCCAGTTCTGGTCGCCCTATTATAGGAAAGATGTGGATGCTTTGGAGAGGGTTCAGACGCGGTTTACCAGGATGCCGCCTGGAATGGAGGGCTTATCTTACGAAGAGAGGTTGACTGAGCTCGACCAGTTTTCATTGGAAAAAAGAAAGAAGAGATGGGGCCTAATTGGGGTGTGCAAGATGATGAGAGACATAGAGTTGAGAGCCAGAGACTTTTTTTCCCAGGGCAGAAATTGTTAACACGAGAGGTCATAGTTTTAAGCTGTTTGACCGAGAGTACAGAGGGGATGTCAGACGCGAGTTCTTTACACAGAGAGTTGTGAGAGCATGGAATGCGTTGACAGCAGCAGTTGTGGAAGCGAGGTCATTGCGGATATTTAAGAGACTGCTGGACATGTATATGGTCACAGAAATTTGAGGGTTCATACATCAGGTTTACCTTACATGAGGATCAATTGTCGGTACAACATCGTGGGCTGAAGGGCCTGTTCTTTGCTGTAATGTTCTATGTTCTATGTTCTAAGCAACAAGTAGGTTCGACAAAGGCTAGCCAACGGATTTTTTGGATTTCAACTGGATTTCAATAAAGTCTTTCGAAACGTTTCCACATGAGCTGACGTAGGAAGATCGTGCAAATGGTTTTAGATGTAAAGTGGTAGCGTGGTTGGAAGCTTGATGGTCAATCAGAAAGCAGAGTTTGGAGATAAAAGGATCCTTCTGAAGATGGCAGCCAGTGACAAATACTGTTCGCAAGGCTTAGTGTCTGGACCATAAATTTTCACTTTATACATTAAACATCTGGACAAAATAATCCAGCGCTATCTGGCTAAGTTTGCAGAAGATAAAAATATACGTAGTTGTACAGGTAGCATTGAGCAAATGGGGAAGGTGCATAGGATTTGACTGGTTAGGAGAATGGGAAAGAGGTGACAGATACAATACAACGTGGAGAAGTATGAGGACATGTACTTTGCTGGAAGAATAAAGACATGGACTACTTTCGAAATGGGGAGAGAATTCGGAAGTCTGAAGTGAAAAGAGACTTGGGAGTTGTCGTTCAGGAATCTCCCAAGTTAAACTTGCAAGCTGTGTCAGTAGTTAGGAATGCAAATAGAATTGTGGTGTTAATTTTGAGAGGACTGAGTATAAAAAGCTGGGATGTAATTTGAATCTCTATAAGACTCTGTTCAGAACAAATTTAGGATTATTGTGAGCGGTTTGGGGCTACATATCTCAGAAAGGATGTACTGGCTCTGGAGTGTGCTCGGAGGAGGTTCAAGAGAATTGTCTCACGGATCAAAAGCTTAACGTATGATGAAGGTTTGAGGACTCTGGGTTTGTACTCGATGCAGGTTAGAAGAATTAGAAATTATGTATGTGTAATGTTCTGAATGCTGAATGTCCTGGATCGAGTAGATGTTTCCATTAGTGGGAGAGACGAGGACCCGAGGGCATAGCCTTCGAGTAACTTGAAGACGTTTTAGAAAGTAGATAAGGAGAAACGCCTTCAGCCACAGAGTGGTGAATCTATGGTTACAATCGTTGCAGAAAGCTGTGGAGGCCAAGTAATCGAATAAGACAGAAATAGACAGGTTCTTGTTCATCTTGGGGATGACGGATTATGGGGATAAAGCGGAAAAATGGTAGTGAAAACCTATCATAATGATTCAATGGCTGAATAGATTCAATGGGCTGAACGGACTCATTCCTACCCCTGTCTTATGGTGTTAAGATTTTTACGTGTATGTTGTCTGGATTAGAGTGCTTGAGCTATCAGAAGAGTCAAGAGAATCTCGGGTTATTTTCCACAGAACATAGAACAGTGCAGCCTAGTTTATGCCCTTCGGACCTTGACGCTTTGACGATATTTTAAAGAAGTCTAAGATAAAAGAAAGTTATGCCCTTCATTGTATGTATCCTCCATGTGCCTATCCAGGAGTCGCTTAAATTTCTCGAGTGTATCTGACTCTACAATACCACGAGCAGCGCATTCCACACCTACCACACTATGTAAAGAACCTAACTCTGATATCTCCCCTAAAGCTGCCTCAAATCACCTTCAAATTTTGTCCCATTGTTTCAGACATTTCTGCCATTGGGAAAAAAAATACTCTGACTATTCACTCTATCTTTGCCTCACAACACATTGTGCACCTCTATTAAGTTAGCTTTCAAACTTCTTGGCTCCAATGAGAAAAGCCTTAGCTCCCTCAACCTTTCTTCAGAAGACATGACCTCCAATCCAGGAAGCATCCGAGTAAATCTCTTTCTGCACCTTCTCTAAAGCTGCCATATCCATCGAATTATCAAGGTGACCAGAAGTGAACAAAATATTCCAAGTGTTGTCTAACCAAGGTTCCATAGCGATGCAGCATAACCTCGCAGCATTTAATTTCAATGCTTCGCTAATTAAACCAACACACCATACGGCTTCATAACATGCCTTCCAACTTTGGTGAAAACTTTGACGGGCCCCTCGACATAGACCCTAAGATCCCTCTGTTCGTTCATACTGCCAGGAAACGTGTCTTCAAGCCTGTATTCTGCATTCAAATTCGGTCTTCCAAAATGAATCATTGCACACTTTCCAGGTTGAATTCCATCTGCCACTTATCCCAATAATGCATCCTGTCAATGTATCCTTACAACTGACAACAGCCCTCCACACTTTCTACAACTACACCAAGTTTGCTGGCATCGGAAAAATTACTAATCCGACCTTCCACTTCTTCTCCCAAAATATTTATATAAATTAACAAGAGCAGAGACCCACGAACACATCACTGCAGAACACCACTGGTCCCCATGCTTTCCTTTTACTACTATCTTCTGTATTCTATTAGCCAATAATTATGCATTCAGACAGTCAAACTTTCCTGTATTCCATACCTTCTTACTTTTTTGAATGAGCCTACCATATCGAACCTTATCAAAGGCTTTGCTATCAAACTACACACACCACATTCACTCTTCTAATTTCATCAATGCGATTTGTCACATCCTTGAATAATTCAATAGTGCTTCTAAGGCATGATCCGCCCCTCACCAACCCACTCTTTCTTTTAAACAAACCAAGTTTTTGTAAGTAATCATAAAGACGATCTCTCAGAATCCTTTCCAATAATTTGCACACAACAGACCTAAGACTGTCTGGTCTACAATTCCCAGGATTTTCCTTTTAACAAGGGAATAACACCTGTCACTCACCAATAATCTGCCACTACTCCAGTAGACAGTGAGGGCAGAAAGATCATCACCAAAAGCGTGGCAGTCTCTTCTCTCACTTCCTGTGGAACCCATGGATATATCCCATCTGGCCCAAGGTTACTTTACTGTATTTAGGTTTTCCAAACTTCTCAGCACATCCTCCTTCTTGATGTCAACCTGTTCGAGCCCAACAGCCTGTTTCCCGCTGTCCTTGCAAACATCAATGTCCCCCTAACCAGTGACTACTGAGACAAAGCATTCATTAAGGACATTCCCTACATCTGCTGACTGTAGGCACAAAATTCCTCTACTATGCCTGATCGACCCAACCCTCATTCTGGCTATCATCTTTTTGCTTATAATAATGTTGAATGTCAGACAAGTTTCTTTTATCCGAAACGTTAAATCATATTTTTTTGGCACCTTCTAGTTCTCCTAAGTCAATTCTTCAGTTCCTTTCTGGAATCTTGTGACCCTATTAATTCCTGTCAATTGCCTACCTCCTCAATCTTAATTTATCTTCCTTCTTCATCTTAACTAGATGTTCCATATCTCTTGTCGCAGAAGGTTGTTTCACCCTTCCATCCCTTCCTTGTCTCTGTGGGACAAAACTATCCAGTAATCACAACAATTACTCATTGAACAACCTCCACTTTTCTCTCGTGCATTTCACTGACAATATCTGTTTCTACATTCCTGCCGAATGCCATTATAATGCCCCATTCTCCAAGCAAATACTTCCCACAGGGTCTGCCCCATGGCTTTCCATGACTGTAGCAAATGTCAGGGAGTTGTGGTCAACGTCACAGAAATGCTGTCCAAAATGTGATCTGAAACCTGGCCTGGTTCGTTGCCCAGCACCAAATTCAATGTGGCTCCCTCTAGTCCGCCTGTCCACATACTGAGTGAGAAATCATTCCTGAACACACCTGGGACTACTCCAGTGAACAGTGACAATTACAATACTGCTCCATTCAAACTATTGAACGAAGGTTCAAATCAATATTATGGAGGTTAAAGTTACTCATGACAATATCACTTTTACTTCTGCACTTTACCAAAATCTGCCTACCTACGTGCTTCTCTGTATCTCTGTTACTATTAGAGGGTCTTTCGAACACTCCTAAGAAATTGACTGCTCATTTTCTGTACCTGACTCCCACATATAACGACTCTGTAGACAAACCTTCACAACAACCTTAATTTCTGCAGCTGTGATACTATCCTTGATTAGCAATGCCCCTGCCCCACCTGTAATATCTCATCCGATTTCTTTCGAATCATCAAAACCCTGAAAAGCCGAGCAGATGGATCTGGGTGTGCAAGTACATAGATCCCTCAAAGTTGCCACCCAAATGAATAGGGTTGTTCAGAAAGCATATGATGCTTTGGCTTTCAATAACAGTGGGATTGAGTTTCAGAGCCGTGAGGTCTTGTTGCAGCTCTATAAAACTTTGGTCAGACCGCACTTGGAATACTGTGTCTAGTTCTGGACCCCTTATTATAGGAAAGATGTGGATGCTTTGGAGAGGTTCAAAGGAGGTTTACCAGGATTCCGCCTGGAATGGAGGGCTTATCTTACGAAGAGAGGTTGACTGAGCTCGACCATTTTTCATTGGAAACAAGAAGGAAGAGAGGGGACCTAATTGAGGTGTACAAGATAATGAGAGACATAGAGTTGAGAGCCAGAGACTTTTCCCCAAGCACAGGATTGACTGGTACGAGAAGTCATAGTTTTAAGATATTGGGAAGAATGTATAAAGGAGACGTCAGAAATAAGTTCTTTACACTGAGAGTTGTGAATGCATGGAATGCATGGAATGTGGCGGAGGAAGCAGAGTCACTGGGGACATTTAAGCGATTGCTGGACATGCACATGGTTAGCAGCGAGTTGAGAGCTGCGTAATTACTATATTTTTACATTAAGATTAACTCTCGGCACAATATTGTGGGACAAAGGGCCTGTTCTGAGTTGAACTTTCCTATGTGCTATGTCCTAACCATTCCTGCTGCTCTAAAATCCAAGTCTCTATATTGGCCAGTAAGTCACAGTGTGAAGTCGTGATACATGTTCCGAGTTCTTCACTCTTATTGGTCATACTTCTTCCATTCAAATGGACACATTTCAAACCTTCACACTGATGCAACTTTCCCCTATCAACTGGCTATCCGTCTTTATGAACTCTCTGCTTACTGTATCTGGACAGGGGACGAAACGTCTGCAACACAAATGCCCAGCTCGGCGAACAGAACCACAACAGTATCTGGCTTTTCACTAGCTACGTCGTTCTCAGATTTGTGCATCTGGTTTATACCCCAGCTAAGCCAAACCAGTTGAATTCCTCCAGAAGAGCTCTAGAAAACCACCCACAAGGGTACTTGTGCCCCTCCAGTTCAGGTACAACCCGTCCTTTTTATACAGATCCCACTTTCGCCAGAAGGTATTCCCGTGTTCCACATATCTGAAGCATTTCCTCCGACACAATCCCTGGGTCAATGGAATTCTGAGGCGAGAGTATGCCCTTGAGAGATGTTTCGACGTGGTGGACGGTAAGAATATGTTTGCAGGTTGAAATGTCTACAACAACGGTGTTACATTTAAGGTGAGAGAGGCAATATTCAAAGATGATATGAGGGGCAAGTTGGTTACATTGACAGTGGTAGGAGTGGTAAGGCAGAAACTATATGAGCGTTAATGGTATTTTTAGACAAGCACTTTAATATGCAAGCAATATAAAGACATGTGCTAAGGCCAGACAGAAAGCCTGATTGAATTCAGCTCCATTTTTGACGCAACGTTGTCGCCTAATGGGCCTATCTCTGTGTTGTATTATTCTGCATTCACAGCGGATGTCCAACGTTTCAGATGCATTGCATTATAAAAGGTCAAGTACATGTGTGGAACATTTTCAAGAAGGCTATTGCACTGCTGGCATTAATATTTAAAGCAATTGTATACAAAGATCTGGACGGAATGCTGCGGTTATACAAAATCCTACTTCAGTGATGCTTAGAGTATTGTGAACGGATCCGTGCAAGGAAAAATGTTTTGGTTCTGAAGTGGCTTGAAAGCAGGTTTAAACTGATTTCAGTCTATGAGGGGATAGTTGGCAATTTAGGTCATTCTTTTCTTAGTTTAGAAATTCAGGAGGTGACCAACCTGAGGTATTCGGAATTTTGGCAGGGAAAGAGAAGGTAAATATAGATGAATAATGTCCAATTACTGAATTTTGTATTGTCTGAGGATTATGACCAGCCATTCAGGACAGATGTTAGAAAGTACTTCCAGTTGTAAAGAATAATGGATGTTTTGTCGCTCTTCCTTGAGTGGCAGTTGATGTTAATTAAATTCTTAAATATAAGTATGAAAGCGACATATTTATAATCAGAATGTTCCTCAAGCGATTTGGGCCCAAGATAGTCATGAGCCTGAATGGGCTCCTCCTGTTCCTATTTCCAGTCACAATGAAGTGCATTCCCGGGTTCCTCTGAAAAGTATTTGCCAGTTTCTGATGTGAACAATAACAACATGAGTTACCAGGGAAAGGCAGACAAAAATCTGACAGTGATACAAGTTGCACTCATGATTCAGCAAACACAGAAACTTAAACTGACAGCCTTATACTTCTTGGCCACTCAACCAGGTGGAGCCTACAGAAAACCGAAGAGGTGACTACGACAGAAATGAAAAGTTGCAAAAAAATTCGTCTTCGATGTAATATTAATTGAGTAATTTCAGTCTGTTTTTATTCCTCCCTTGAATGAAATGCTAAATTTTGCCTATGCTCGGTTGCCCTCGAGAAAATGGGGGGGGGGGGGAAGCAGATGTTTTGAACAGCAATGGTTTCCAAAGACGAAGATCGGCTCCCTGTGGATTTCGATTTAAGATAAGTAAATAAAGTCAAACTTGCATTTATACAACCTTTATAAACACCAGCGGGCGTGTTTAAAAATGTTCTAGCTAACAAAATCTCTTTTTGTTCGAATTGTGCACATGGACGGACGTTCGTTCATATCCCGGCAGCACACCCACACACAGCAGCAGGGTCAGAAGAAGCAGGAAACCTGTTTTTTTTTATGATTTGTTTGAGGAACAGATATCGCCAGGGCAACGGCAGTTCGCTTCTGCTCTTCTTTCAAATAGACTAACGGTATCTTTGCTCATTCTGGCGCCTCCATGCCTTTCCTGTTTGTTTTCTCCTTAATTAGTTGGAAAGGAGATATTGCAAGACTACCAAATTAAGTTTCGATTTTCTAATCACATTGTTTAGTTCTTCCTGCTCCTTCATTATCAGAAAACACGCACAAATTGACTCTGTAGGCAATCTGTTCTTTCCTCACTTTCATTTGCAGTATTCTTTGTCTGCTTTTGGTAAAACACCTTACAATTATTCACACATTTAAATGATGGGTGACTTTAGACTCCATGAGTAAAGACATTATTTTTTGTTGTTGCAGAATGAACTGCAAATCTGTGAGCTGAGTAACAGCGAAAATAAGCAATATGTCTTTACTTCAATAATTAACAGCGATTTTCCTTCTTTCATTTTTTATATCTAAACGAGAAACGGAACTCACATTGCAGGAAGTTAGTGCATTGACTGAATATTTAGGGGAGATGTATTCTCACATTAAGATGAAAAAAATTGCCTCAGTATTAAAGCAAGAACATTTACATGGTAATTCCTCGCAGTAAAAACTGGAATTAAGTTGACGAGGATTAAAGTTATCGTTCGTCTCCAAAATTGTGACTTATTTCCTAAAATTGTGTCAGTTCTCCTTTTTACGAAAAGTCAAAGAATTCCGCTAAATTAAAGTTTGTGCACGATCACCAAAGCAACTACACTCATGTTTATTTCAACACATAAACAAAAACAAATCATGTAATGCTCTCCCTGAAACCTATAACCAGGTATAAATGTGCCAAATTTCTGTGTTGCTTAAATCATTCTGAGACGTAACACCAGCTATAAAAATGCACGGACTGCCAAAAGGCCTGGTACGTACCATATACTTTCAGGCTGTAGTTTGTCTGGGAATTCCAGGTAAAGCATTGTACTTTGTAACAGCACTTCTGTTGTTTACCGCAAATGTTCTTTGCTGCGCCTTATTCTTCCACTTCCACTTATTCTTCTGTACTCTTCCATGCTCTACCTTCCTATCCAACAACTGGGTTATCTACAAAGTGACGGTTTCCTACGTTCAATTATTGCAATTACTTTTGAATTGCTTCCTGTAGATGTGCTTAGCGTGCTTTATAATGCCACCGCGGTCCCCCTTTCGTAGTATTGTCTTTTAGTAGTGATAAACTTACTATTCTTTCACCGCTACATGTTATTCTTTTAACTATTTGAAATCAAAATTTTAAGCATTTTTGTTTCTCCGCTAATGTTACAATTTCCTCCTTACCCCTTCCACGACGATAACTACATTCAATTGTGAAAATAAATGATCGCATTTACTTGAAATATTTCTAAGTGCAGACTCTTACAATCACTGCCAGTAAACCTTCAGCAAGTGGACAGCAGTGGGTCAAGAAGGCAATTCATCACCGGGTATTGACTCTCCCACAGTGAAAGACTAGCAACATGGTTCTCAACCAGAGTGCTCTGTGGATTGGAGGAGAACCTGCTGGAACTGATTTTCCTATTCAACTGTAGCCTTTTCCATCTTCTTGACAAAAGTCAGCAGCTTGGACGATGTCATCAAAATATTTTTGGTGACCCTCATTCAGAATACACGTTTTTGCAAACGTTTGTGTTTCCTCGTTGGAGACAATGCTCAGATAAACGAGGGGTTTCAATCCAGAAATCTGTTTTGTTTCTCCCCTAATTACTTGGGTGCTCACATAGTTGCATACATTCTGGAAAATGAAGGCTATTCTACTGTGTTTGCAAGAATATTTTGGAAATAGTTCTAAAAGTCAATCGATGATTAAACCTTCTTTTCATGGAGATAGTGACTTTATGACAAATGTGTGATGCTCTGGAATTTCTCTTCTAAGATCAAACTGTGTTGCTAAAGTCCTGCTTCATTTGGACACAGACTGATTCAATATTGTAGAGCTCTCAAACAGGGCTGAGTTTTGTGGTGTCATCGACAAATATCAAACATTTGAAAAATTTAAACGAACCATTGCTTGAATTTAATTTGCTTTGTCGACATTGTTCCTGTGCATTAACTAACGAACTCTGAGCGCAGGATAACGTTCTTATTTTTGAGTTTGTAAAATGATTTGGAACGGTAAAAGTATGCTAAGCACCTCATTTACCAACTTCAACATTAATTCTCTTTCTGCATTGGCAGATTGTGGCAGAAACATCTACCATTTGCGATTTGCTCTGCTGCAACGCATGAAGCTTCTCTTGCCAGCACCTTCCAGACCTGCCAGTCTAACTATAAAAGAATTAGATCAGCAATTGCATGTGAACAGGATTACCTCCAGGTCCTTCACCAATCACCCACTATCCTGACCTGGAATTGGATGAATATTCCTTCACTGCCACTTGATTTCCTTTCCAGCAGCCATATGTGGGTACATGCCCTCCTCAAGACCGACAGCAATTCATGAATTCAATCAATTTGACAGAGTGAAGTACAATTGCCGAACAAATACTGCACAATTCCTGTAATTCCACGTCATGAAAAGAGTTTCTTTTTTCTAAAAAGGCACATCAGCCTTTTCATATGATTCTGCATTTTGTGGCTCATTGACTCCTCCGCCAGTGTTAACTGGTCATCCTTCTTTCTAGAATGTCTCTTAACGCACAACAGTATTGACACCTTTACTAATGTCGTTCAATTATTAGATTTTTTAATGCTATTGTACATGTAATTAAAAGGTCTTCTAGTGAGTTACGAATTGCTTTCCAAAAAAAAAACGATTCACAGATTGCGATTTCGAAATGGTTAAGCAATTGATGTCTGACTGTGACCAAAAAAATCCCTCTGCCTGAATATTTTATGCACGGGTTTATCAGTGTAACTTTCATAAAACCGGGACAGTTACGATATGTGCATGTGATCCTCAGCAACGTCCGTTCTGTTTTAAGTGCACGTTCACTTCTCCTCTTGACCTGCTTTATTTTGCAGAACAAAATGAGAAAGGGTGGTGGTGTACTTTGTTTTGTGAATGTGAAGCATAACTAAAAACTGTTCAGTTCTCATGTTATTCTTTTATTTATATACCTGAGTTGATGCTGTTTCTTGTTTTAACTATTGGTCTTCAGGTGCTGCCTAACCTGCTGTGCTTTTTACAAAACGACACGTTATCAACTTTTATCAAAATGTCAAATCTCTTCCACAATGCGGTTAGCCATCTTTCACTGTTTCTCAAATATTTCGAATTGTTTCAACTACAATTCCAATCCCTTCTCAGTGCTTTCTTACAGTATAAGTGTATTCCATTATAAGTGCAATGCAGAACGAGGCATTTCATCCCTAAGTTAGGGATACTAGTTTTGTTGTTTTATGTAACAAACACTAAAATTTCTAGAATAACAACTGCAGGCCAGGCAACATCTGTGTAGATAAAGAAAAGCTATCCTTTGCTTTGCAGTGACCCTTATTCAGAATTTGATCAGTGAAGTGTCACTGAACCTTTTTATTTCTGATCATGATTTCTGATTTCCACCAATCACAATGCTTCCTTTTTTTAAGAGATACGTTGTTGTCGAGAATAGCAGGACAAATGATTCAGGTTTCAAGATTATTTAGACAACTTGATTGAGGGTTGAAGAATGACCCATGAGGAAGATGGTGCTAAATGTGTAGTTATGCAATTAGAAAGAAATAGTATTTGATAAATCCAGATACATTGGAAAACGTGGACACAGAAGGGGATATGGCTATATTTTTACAGCGGTCAAAGCAAGTAGACAGGCAAATGCAGAAAGCAATCAGGAAGCCAAATGCAATTATTGATGTAAATGAAAGTGGATTAGTGTTCAGACATTTTGGATGGCTTACTGCTGTTACACAGTGTCTCGCTGAGATCACACCTGCCATATCGGGCACAGTTTTGTTCTTCCTACCTACGATTTAATATATTTGACATTAAGGGATTTCATCAAAGATTCATGTGATTGATGTTGTGGTTAGCCTGTATTCTATACAGTTTAGCAGAATAAGAGGACATCGGACTGACACGTATGGACTTTAACAAAGACTGACGAGTTAAATGCAATGTAGATGTTTCTCATAGTTCCAGTCACCCAAACCAGGGAGAAAACTCAGATATGCGGATTAGGAATGAGGAAAGTTAATTTCATCCAAATGGCAGAGAACCTGTGAAACATTCCAGTGCAAATGGCTATGGAAGTCATGATAAATGTTAAGTGATGTTTTAATTGTTGCTTAATTGTAAATGCATTAAGGATTTCTTTTGGTGGGGGGAAGCGAGAATGTGAAAAGGAGTTGGGGAGACAATATTGATTATAGGCAAATGTGGAGCAGATTCCATGCACTAATTGCATATTCCTGCACCGATTTTCAATGTTTCTATGATTATGTCAACTGCAAAGGCTGGTAAGGACAAGAAAATCCTCACATATGCTCTCCCGTTAACGTGCTAATAATATGAAAAATCGTTCTCTGTCAGAGCTAATTTGGCAGTGATTGCGATTTTACCTCGTGGAAGATGCGGTCTATCCAGTTGAATCCAACACTAGTTGGTAGCAGTGGCAGAACGGACATTTTAGTCATCATCACTGCTGTGGTTGTACACCAGATTGCTCACACTTATTTACAGTTCAGTATCCTATCCATCACGCCAGCATGCAGTTTCCGTTCTGCATTAATTTATGCAACTATTGACAGTTCTGTGTGGCTCACAGTCGCTTTCACCTTTGATCGATTTATCGCCATTTGTTACCAAAAACTATAAATGAAATATTACACTGATAAAACTGCAGTGAAGGTGATCGGGATAATTTGTGCTTTGAGCTGCTTCAAAAACGCCTTCTTGTACTTTATATATGAATCGATGTACACAATCAAACAAACACGATGGTTCTGCAGTATAAAATCCATCTATTACACATCAGCAGTATGGGCTGCATACCACTGGTTGTTTCGAATTTTGAACCCTTGTCTCCCGTTCATTCTGATGTTATTACTCAATGCTCTCACAGTCAGGCACATCCTCGCAGCCAACAGAACCCGCAAGAGATTGCTGCATCAGAACAATGGAGAGCATCACTCAGAGTTGGAGAGCAGAAGGAAGTCTATTGCTTTACTTTTCTCCATCTCTGGTAGTTTTATTCTATTTTATTCATTTTTTTATTACTTTCCTCTATGTGAGAATTGCTAGTCTCACTTACTTCTCAGGCTCAAACTTAGATAAATCTAATTTTATTCTGGCAGAAAGTTCCTGTGTCAACCCATTCATTTACGCAGGAACACAGAAAAAAAATATGGAGGAATTACAGAATGGTGTAATATATTTATGAAATATGATTTCGAAATTTTTAAAACTATGGAAAGATTAAAATCCAATCTCAAGTTCTCTTTACAATGTGAATATTTCGAATTTGCTGATTTCAAATACAGTCTCTGTCTTCAGGGTCTTCCTCACTCGCTTTGTTATCATAACAAACATTGTTATCTTTACACATAAGCGTTTGCAATGTGTAGCCATTTTAGCAGTCAAATTGCTTGTGATCATGGGTTAATGTCCAGAAAGAACATGTCAGAGCAAGATAATCATAAAGGAGGGGAGTGCTTTTCTGTAAGTGAAAAATGTCTTCAAGCAAATTTCTGTAATTTCCTGACGATGTACAAGGGATGACGATGACCATGCTATTGGTGTCATTAAATGGGCCTCAAAAAGACCGCTGGTTTGGTGCCTCACAACTAACTTGAAAGGAAAGCTACATTTGATCAGTTAAAAACGAGCATGAGTAATGTCGATTTAAAAAATCAACTTCATGACATTAGAGGAAACAAAGAATTGCATGGAATTGCAAAATAAAGGAGATTAGTCCAGTTCGTGTGAAAAAAAAGTTGAAAGCCAGACATAAGGCGAGCACAGTATTTTTTGCTATAAAAAAAATAATTTCCATCGGCGTCACAATGGATGGGAGAATTGCTGCAGCTCAACTTCATTTCAGTCCTCTAATCCTATAATTTACCTGAAACAGCTGCAATTAAACAATAATAACTGGCAAATATTTGGTATTCCACGCATTTCGATTCAGGGATCTGAGTACCGTAGGCAAATTATTGAAGAACGTTTGCAATTATACCTGATGCCAGGTCCTGGGAGGTAATTAGATGTATTTATAATATCTAAATATGATCTAATAGCACATTGGTACATCTGCTTTCCAACAGCATTTTTTTCTCTCAATGCAACAAAATCGCATATTTTCTTTTCTTCTCGCTACCGTCTGATTCTTGTCGGAAGTGAAATGGCAATAGAACAAAAAGATGACTTGTATATTTTTTTCTCAAAAGAGAATACTGACCTGGATTGCAATGTGATTTACAATTCAAAACACACACACACACACCTGTCCTTGCGAAAACCACTCCTGTGTTTTTTCATGGAAACTGGAGCCACATTCTAATCACTAATTAGGCTCAGCATTCTATCTCCCTGAGACTGGATATCCATTTTAAGACTTTAAATTGTCTGTACATCCAGGGAGGATCTTTCCAGTTATGTACTGATAGATTCCATATGTGAAGGCGCATGTATTTCCATTTACGTGCCCAATACATACTGTATATTAAATGTAGGTAGCTCCCGTACAGCATTCTCATATTCAAAGCGATCATGCCCAGCACAACATAGATATATACTCAGTGTAGTCTTACGCTATTTGTTTATGTGTCACTTCACTGCCAACCAGTTTCATTCAAGAAATTTACATTCTGCTTGTAATTTCAAATAGACGTTTACATTCATCAGAGGAGCAATTCTTTCGGAATGGGAGTTTCATTATTGCTGTAATCAGCAAGATTTCATTCAGCTGAATCCCTATTTTTCGGCGTTAGTAATTCACTTGATCATTCGTGTCTTGTATTACATCACTAACATATGAAATATTAGCTAATGGAGAGGTGGTAACCAAACTCGCTGCTTGTTCAACACAGAGTGAGTGTCCAACATTAGCAGAGAAGGCAGGGGGATCTCAGAAGTGATAAAGCAGAGTAATAGCGAATGCAGAAACATTACATCTGTTTCTTTTTCCCAAACACCGCTCCAGTCCTGTTGAGTATCTCCAGTATTTTCCATCGTTGTTTCAGATTTACAGCACCTGCTTGATTTCGTTTTATGAAAAGGTGAGTCACATTATTGGAGCAGCTTTTTTTCAAAACTTTCACCGGTGCAGCCAGGCTAGATGATGTTCTCCAGCATTACCAATTTATGCGTCAGATTTCTAACATATGCTTTATTTCTTCCTGTATAAAATATTTCCTCTGCAGTTAGGTAGCGCGTTGTTGACGCTATGCCTATCCTGTTTGGTACAGTGTGGGTCTCCTTATTTAAGAACAAAGTCGTTCAAAAGATTTCCTGATGTTCCTCTGGCATCTGTTACGGGAACAAAAGCTTATCACGTGAAGACACCTTGAGATAATACATTTGGAGATTGGGACAACGAAATACGTTCCCATTGATAAGAAAATTCTCATGATGAGTCCTAGGTATGCAAATACTGTCTGGATGTTTGCACTTGTAGCTCAATGTTATTTAGAGGATCTAGCTAAAGAACTAAAATCTGTATTCAAGATGGAGATCAGAAAATACAAACAAAGAAAACAATGTGTGAGAGTTGGCTGTTTGGTGGATCGAATTTGTTTAAATTCAAGTCCGCTTCGATACTACATTGACAATGTTTCGTTCTTCACTTAAAAATCTACTTACTTCTGTGTTCAGTTTTTAGTATTCCTTTCAAACATATTTTAAGGCATAAATTCCTAAACCTTTCACACTGTTGTAAGATTAAATCACACGCCACCGTTATTTTAAACATGGGACCACATTTTTTCTAAAAAGTCATAAAGCAATAGGAAGGAAGTGACTAATGTTTCACATGCAAAAACATATACACTCAACTTCAGTTCGAACCTCAGGCCAACACAGAAAGACATATTCACACATTGACAGGGGCATGAGGGAACACGACAAATTAGCAAACGCCAGGACAACAATTTCTCTCTTCATTCCTTTTTTCAAAGTGAATGTTTTCTGAATGGACTGTATTGGAAAAAGCAGAAGTGTATTGGTGCAGTTCTTATTCAGTGAGTTCAATAATTCCATCAGTACTTGAATTGGCTTGACATGATTAGTCGTGTCCAGGAGATATCTGTGATAAACGCTTTATTATTCACAATGTACAATAACGACTTGGATCTGCACAAATAGTCAATAATTCAAATATGCTGACGGCACTAAATTGGACAGAATTGTAGATAGTGTTGATGACTACATATTATTGAAACAGGATTAATAGATTAGATGAATGGCCAATGCTGTGAAAACTACATTTTAATGTCTGAGATTGTCCAATTTTGGCTGAGGAAATGTCAGGGTATTTTTAGAATTCGGAGAATGAATAAAAGTTGGCAAGCATTAGAGACCATTCACTCTACAGTTTTCCAGGAGAAGCAAGCACAGTTATCGCGACTGAACAGCGGAACAAGGGAGAATACCCAAAACACTGGCCCGGTGATAAGCAGAAGGCAAAGCATTCAATAGAGAATGGCAAGAGACGTCATTGACACAGATTCTGAGAGAAAAGACCTCAGACAACAAGGCTGAACAGCGATTCGAGGAACAAGCCATTCACAGTGACAAAGAGGAGAAATTATTTCAATGAAGAGCGGCAGACAAAGTTTACTGAGGAGGATTCTGTGGAAAGTCAGCTCAGTCAACAAGACTGAACAGTGGGTTAAGCAAGATCCACCCATAACCACCTTGCAAGGACGCAGTGATGAACAAGTGGAAAGGCATTCAGCAGAGAGTGACAGAGAGACTTCACTCAGAAGTGGCAGAGGTCGACTCAATCATCACATTGTAGTAGCATATTGAGCGAAAACCCATATTCCCAAATGGTGAATAGGAGGAGGAGCATTCAATGGAGAGATGCAGAGTGACATTAGTCAGTGTTAAACGTGAACTAATAATTGAATGCGACTGTTTGGGATACTCTTCAGAGCGTTGGGATGGACTTGTTGATCTGAAGGGTTTCTAAGATTCTAAGACATCAATGGGGACCTTTCTGGGAGAAGTCGGCTCAGTCAACCCAACAAACCAGCGGATCGAGGAAGACCTCTATGTCAGGAATGGCAATCCCAAAGCCCTATATTAATGTAGTGATTTCCTCCTTCCACATCCTCCAAACACTTTTAAACAAGGTTGTCAGAGAGATTGAGAGGGGTTGTCAGAAAGTAAACATGGACGTTATTGACCAATTTGTAAAGATTGCATTGTAATTTAATTGACCAGTTCATTGGAAATTCCCAACAAAACACTTTCAGACGGGTTGCTTTGTGATGGACGTGCTGCTGATTTGTATAAGTATGACTCCGAGGAATACTGGGCTATAGTGCATTTAGCTTGCATGATCAAGGCAAACTAAGATTATTTCATCTTTCTCAGTGCGAAGGGTCGAAGATAGCAGTTAAGGCCGTGATGTGCTCCTGTTAACAGATGTGAGAGATCAGGGAGCAGTCCAGTGTTCCTGAGGACTAAATCAGCAGGACATGTGAACATCTGCAGCTCCTCACAGACCGCGTTGTTCAGTTGGATGGCGGTTGGATACAACGAGGAGCATGCATGGTGCACAAGAGTGTCATAGGCAATGGTAACTGGTATATGGCCACGCCAAAGATTCAGTCAGGGAAATGGATGACCATCAGGGGGGCAGCGTGTCTATTTCTTGGATAATTGGCTCATGATGTGATCCAGGGCTGACCTGGAGAAGAGGTACAGCTTGCCCTAAACAGGAGGGAAACAGCATACAGTACTCTCATGGAAGGTTACTCGTGCTTCTCAGGATGCATCACAGTGAAGTGACAGGTGACAGGAAACCTCAGCACCCGATAAGCTGGGATTGAGGGGAAGGGAGACGTCAGAAGAGGGAAGGTAGGAAGGAGGAACAAACAAACATAGGTAAATGCACACGTTACACTTAACGGTCTGAAGTGTATTATTACAACACAAGCGGTATTAAAGGTAATGGAGGTGATCTCAGACTTTATTAGTATATGGGACTGCGACATTATGGCTTTTATAGACACCTGTTTGAGAGGGTCCAGGACGAGCTGCTCAAACTGTCTGGGTATTGTTGCTTTGGATGTGATAAAGAGGAAGGGAGAAGAGGTGAAGAAGTTGCATTACTTCTCAGGGAGAAAGTTACACCTTCACTCAGAGAGAAGAAGCTGGAGGGTTCATCCGCTGATGCAATACGGTTTGAGCTCAAAAATACAGTTGCTGAAGAAAATGTCTAAATCCCATGGCCCCTCCAAGACCTGTGTATCATTGCAAGCGTCTGGACAGGGAGACCCGGAGGATTTGCGAGTAGCTAAAGTTGTTCCTCTGTTCAAGAAGGGAAATAGGTGTAATCCAGGAAAATATCGAATGGTGAGTAACACATTGGTGGTTGGAAAGATACTGGCAAGAGTTGTCAGGTCGAGGATTCACGAAAATTTGCAAAAGCACGGCAAAAACATGACATGGATTTCTAAGGGGCAGGTCTTGTCTTACTAACTTGACTAAACGTTTTGGGGTGCACAAAAGCGATCGATTACAGATAGAGCAGCTGATGTTGTCCACATGGATATTGCTAAAGCTCTTGACAAGATCCCCGATGGTTGGCTCATCCAGAAGATCAAAGATGCACGGTTTGATGTTGACTTGACAGTTTGGTTTCAGAGTTAGTTACCACAGAAGACAAAGAGTTTCGTGGAAGGATATTGTGATGACTGGAGTTCTATAAACAGTAGTGTTAGGCAGGTATCCACACTGTGACCTCTGCTTTTTATGCTTTACAAAGTAATTGGAAGAAAGTGCAGTTGCTCGGGTTAATAAGTTTGAATACAATAGAAACATCAGTGATATTGTGCATAGTGACAGCGGCATATGCATCAGTTTCAGAGCTTGCAGAGAAATAGAGATGGAGTTCAATCTGGGTCAGTGCAAGTGATTGCAATTTAGTAGATCAAATATTACGGAAAATGATGAAGTTAGTTCAAGGTGCCACACAAGAGGTTACTGTTTAAGATGCCTCTGATATGACAGGCACAGTGGTAGAATGGGTGGAGGCTTGACTCTCTCGCAAAAAGCCGAGTTTAGAGATAAAGGATTACTTCTCAGGAAGGCAGCCGGAGAGTAGTGGTGTTCGCTAAGCTTAGTTTTAGGATCACAAATTTTCATTTTATTTATTAATGATAATGGAGAAGGAAGTCAAGCTGTTCTGGCTCAGCTTGCAGACGATACAATGATATATAATGGGACTGGTAGCATTGAGGTGCTCGGGAATGTCCAGAGGGATTCGGCTGGTTAGGAAAGTGGGCAAAGATTTGGCAGATGTAGAACAAGGTGGGGAAGCGTGAGATCATGCATTTTGGTGGAAGAATAGAGGCTGGACTATTTTCTAAATGGAAAGAAAATTCTGAAGCCTGAAGTGGAAAGAGGCTTGGGAATTTTAGTCCAAGTATCACTCAACGTAAATCTGAAGGATGTGTCAGTAGTTAGGAATGCAAATACGATCTTGTTGTTTACTTTGAGAGGATTGAATATAAAAACAGGGATGTACTTCTGAATCTCTAAAAAGTCCCGTTCGAAACACATTCGGAGTATTGTGAACAGTTTTGGGCCACATATCTCAGAAAGGATGTAGTACAACTGGTGCGTGTTCAGTGGAAGTTCAATGAATCAAATGCTTAACATGTGGGGAACGTTTGAGGACTCTGAGTTTGTGCTCGATGGAGTTTGGAAGAATGACGGATGATCTATTTTAAACGTATTGAATACTGAAAGCCTTGGAGAGAGTGAGTGCTGGGAAGATATTTTCATTCGTAGGAGAGACGAGGACCCGACGGCATAACCTTTGAGTAACGTAAAGATGTTTTAGAATGGAGACAAGGAGAAACATCTTCACCCGCTGCCAGGCGAATGCAATGTTACGAGTACCACAGAAGGCTGTGGACGCCAGATCATTGAATACATTTAAGATTGCAATTGACAGTTTCTCGAGTATCAAGGAGATCGCGGATTATGGGGACAAAGCGGGAGAATAGGGTTGAGAAACTTTTCAGCTTTGATTCAATGGTGGAAGAGACTCATTGTACTGAATGGACTAATTTCTGCTCCTATGTCATATCGTCTTAAGATTTATTAACGTGTATTTTGTCTCGATTAGAGGGCGTGATCTGTCAGAAAAGTCAAGTAAAACGCGAGGTGTTTTGCATAGAACAATACAGCGCAGTGTATGCCCGTCAGATCTTGATGTTTTGACGATCTTTTACGTAGTCTAAGTTCAAACTAAATGATATGCCCTTCATTATACCATACTCCACGTGCATATCCAAGATTTGCTTAAATTTCGCAAATGCACATGATTCTACGAACACAGCTGGCAGTGCATTCCACACCCTTACTCTCTGTGTAATGAACCTAACTTTAATATCACCCCTCAACCTTACTTTAATCGCGTCAACTTTCTGCCCCCTTGTGGTAGCCATTTCTGCCTTGTGGAAAAACCTTTTGACTACTTAATCTGTCTGTGCCTGTCATTACCTTGTTCACCTCCATTAAATTAGCTTTCAATCTTTCTCGTGCCAATGAGAAAAGCCTTAGTTCCTTCAAACATTCTTCATCAGACATGACCTCCAGTCCAGGTAGCATCCTGATAAATCTCTTTCTGCACCTTCTCTAGAGTTTCCACATCCATCCTATAATGATCAGGCCAAAGTGAACAAAATATTCGAAGTGTTGACCAATCAGGGTTCCGTAGAGGTGCAGCATAACCTCGCGGCTCTCAAACTAAATCCCATTGTTAATGAAACCCAGACAACATAAGCCTTCTGAACTTTTCTTTCAACTTTGGTGGCAACTTTGATTGGTTCCTGGCCATGGATCCCAAGATACCTCTGTTCATCCACACTGTCAAGAAACCTGTCTTCAAACTCGTACTCTGCACACTAATATGATCTTCCGAAATGAATCATTTCACACGTTCCAGGTTGTACTTCATCTGCCACTTAGTCCAGTAACGTATTCTGTCAGTGTCCTGCTCCAACCGACAACAGCCCTCCATATCATCCACAAGTCCACCAAACTGTCTGGCATCGGAAGATTTACGAACCAACCCTTCAACTTTCTCACCCAAGTAATGTACAATAACTACGAAGTGGCAAGGCCAAAGAACAGATCCCTCCAGAACACCACTGGTCACCGAGCTCCTGCTCAATACTCTCAATTTACTCACATCCTCTGTCTTCCAGTAACCAGCTAATTCTGTATTCATACGGCCAAATTTTCCCACATCCCATACCTGCTTACTTTTGGAAAGAGCCTACCTTGGCGAACCTTATCAAAGGCAGTGCTGACAAATTATACACATCACATCCACTGTTCTAACTTCATCAATATGTTTTGTCACATCCTCGAAGAATTCAAGAAGGCTTCCAAGGCATGATCTATCCATCACCCAGCCATCCTCTGTCTAACCAAACAATGTTTATTTTGCTAAGTCAACAGAAATTCTCTCTCTCAGAATCCTCTCCAGTAGTTTGCCCACCACAGACGGGAGATTAACTGGTCTCTAATTTTCAGGATTATCTCTGTTCCCTTTCTTAAACAAGGGAAAAACATCTGCCACCCACCAATCATCTGCCACTAGTCTAGTTTGACAGTGAGAAATAAAGGATCATCGCCAAAAGCGAGGCAATCCCTTCCCTTATTTCCTGTAGGAGCCTTGCATATGTCCTGTCTGGTTCAGTGACTTTTCTGTAGTTATGTTTTCCAAGCCTTTCAGCACATCTTCCTTTATAATGTCAACTGATTCAACCCCAACAGCCTGTTCCTCGCTGTCCTAGCAAACATCAATGTACCCCTAACTTGTGGAAAACTGAAGCAAAGCAGTCATTCCGGTCATTCCCTACGTCTGCGAACTAGGGGCACAAGTTCCCTCCTCTAAGCCTAATTGACACTACCCTCACTTTGGCTATCATAATTTTCCTCACAACAGTGTTCAATGTCATACAGTTTTCTTTAATTCAACGCAACAATGTTTTAATGACCACTTTTACTTCTCCTAAGTCCATTCATCAGTTCCTTCCAAATATCCTGGAACCCAATAAATTCCTGTCAAATTCGTACCTTCTCAACCTTAAGTTATCTTCCTTCTTCCCCTTAACTTGATGTTCTACATCCCTTGTAGCCCAAGATTGCTTTGCTGTTCCATCCCTTCCTTGCCTCAATGGGACAAAACTATCCAGTACTCACAACAATTATACCTAAACTACCTCCACATTTAGGTCATGCATTTTACTGACAACATCTGCTTCCAGTTTAGGCACCACAGTTCCTGCACAATAACATTATAATTCCTCCTCCTTCAATGAAATTCTTCCCATAGGGTGTGCCCCTATGGCTTCCTAAAACTGCAGCAAATATAAAGGAGTTGTGATCATTGTCACAGAAATGCTCTCCTGCAAAGCGATCTGAAACCTGGACAGGTTCAAATCCAATATGACCTCCCGTATAGTCCACCTATCCACATATTGAGTGAGGAATCGTTCCTGAACACACCTGCACTATGCCAGTGAACAGTGACAGAGAGAAAAAAAAATACTGCTGCATTGAAACTATTTTAAATACGTTTCCAATCAATATTCTGGAAGTTAAAGTCACTCATGACAATAACGCTGTTAATTCTGCATTTTTCCAAATCTGACTATCTACTTGCACCTACGCATCTCTATTAGAACTGAATAGTCTATTGAACTCCAAAGAAATTGACGGCTCTTGTTCTGTATCTGACTTCCAACTTTAATGACTCCGTCGACAAACCTTCTCAACAAACTTACTTTCTGCAGCTTTGATACTATCCCTGACGAGGAATGCCCCTCCCCAACCTATTTTACCTCACCTCTCATTACTTTCGAAACATCAAAACTCCGGAACACCCTGCCCCTGTAATTTCCAAGTCTCTGTCATGGCCAGTACATTATAGTTCCAAGAATTGATACATGTTCTACGTTCTTCACTCATATTCCTCCTACTTCGTCAATTAAATTAGACACATTTTAAACTATCACACTGACTGCAACTTTGCCCTATAAACTGTCTCGCTGTCTACACAAACTATGTGCGTACTGTATCTGGCTATTCACGATCTACCGAACTGTAGATGTGGTTTCCATCCCAGCTATGCCAAATTAGTTTCATTGCACCTGAATAGCTCTTGCAAACCTCACATCCACGGTATTTGTACCCGTTCAGTTCAGGTAGAATCCCTCCTTTTTGTGCAGGTCCCATGTTCGGCAGACGACAATCCAGTGTTCCAAATATCTGAAGCATTCACCCCGATGCAATCCCTGTATCGATCAAGGGTCAGGCGAGAATATGCACTTAAAAAAGACTTCGAAGTATTTGACGGTCAGAATATATTTGCAGTTTGAAATGTCCACAATTAGAGTTTTGTTTTTAAGGTAAGAGACTCAATATTCAAATGAGATATGAGGGCCAACTTTTTTTTTAACTTGGACATTAGTAAGAGCTGGGAACAGCTGTCATGTGTGGTTTTGGAGGCAGACGCTATTGGAACGTTTAAGGTATTTTTATACCAGCATATTAATATGTAAAGATTAGAAGGACATGGGCCACGGAAAGCCAGAAAATCTTATTTTGTTTGCTGCCATGTTTGACACAACACCGTGGGCTGTCGGGCACGTCTCTGTTCTGCATTGTTCTACTTTCACAGTGAATGTCCGAAGCGATTTGACGTTTCAGACGCATTTGTTTTTAAAATGTCACAGACACGTGCAGAACAGTTCCAAGAAGGCTATTGGACTGCTGCCATTAATATTTTAATGAATTGCATACAAAAATCTGGATGGTACGCCGTGTTTATACAAAATCCTACCTTTGAAATGATTGGAGTATAGTGAGCAGATCCATGAAAGGAAAATTGTTTTGGTTCAGGAGTGATTTCAAAGCAGGTTTACACTGATGTCAGCCTGTCAGGAGATTGTAGGCAATTATGGTCTTTCTTTTCTAAATTTAGAAGTTCAACGTGTGAACAAATTGAGGTTTTTGGAATATTGAGAGGGAAAGAGTAGGTAGATATCGATGAATGATGTCCAATTATTGAATTCTGTATTGTCTGTGGATTATGGCCATCCATCTTTTGTTCAAATTGTGCAAATGGGTTGACGTTAGTTAATATTCGCTCAGCAAACTCGAACAAGCAGCAAGGTCAGAAGGAGCAGTAAATCTGTTTTTATCATTTGCTTGAGGAATACAACTTCATCAGGGCAGTGGCAATTCGATTCGGCTCTACTTTCAAATAAACTAACGGAATCCTTACCTATTCTGGCGCCTCAATCCTATCCCTGCACTTTTTAATAAATCTTATAAATTGGCAAGGAGATATCTCAAGACTACTACAATAAGCTTCATTTTTCTTGTCTGGTTGGATAGTTCTTCCTGCTCCTCGTTATGAGAAAACACGGACAAAAAGAGAGTGCAAAGAGTCTGTTGTTTCCTGACTATCAATTACAGTATTTCTGGTCTGTGCTTCGGCACACACCTTACAATTATACTCTCTTGAACATAATCGGTAACGTTTGCCTCCATTAATAAAGATATTGATTTCTGTTGATGTGGAATGAGCTGCTTATGTGTGAGCAGAGTGATAGAGACCATAAGCAAAATTTCTCCTTGTCTGCACTTCAGTAATTTGCAGCCAATTTCATTCTTTTGATTCTTTTTGCGAACTGAGAAACAGAGCCCACGTCACAGTGAGATAATGCAATGAATGATTATTTAAGGGGAATGAATTCTCGCACTGAGATTAGCACATTCGCCTCAGAATTAAAACAAGAACACTTGCATGGTAATTCCTCGCAGCAGAAATATAAAATGAGTTGTGCAGGACTAAGGCAACAGTTCGTCTCCAAAATTGTGATTTGTTTCCTAAGATTGCGGCAGTTCTTTTTCGGAAAAGTCAAAGAATTACTTTGAATTCAAGGTTGTGCACGGTCACCAAGCCAACGACACTCATGTTTATTGCAAATCATGAACAAAAATAAACGATGTAATTATCCCCATGAGGCCTATAATCAGATATAAATGTGTCCAATTACTATGTGGTGCGGAGATGTAACACCTCTCATAAAAATGCACGGACTTCCAAAAGGTCTGCTGTTTACCATTTACTATCCTGCTCTCGTTTGTGTGGGAATTCCAGGTAAACTATCGTACTTTGTAACAGCACTGCTGGTGTTTACTGCAAATGTTCTTTCGTGTTCCTTATCCTTCCACTGCTATTTATTCTGATCTATTCCTCCATGCTCTACCTTCCCATCCAACATTTGGGTTGCTTGAAAGGGGCGGTTCCCTTCACTCAGTTATTGCAATTTATTCTGATTTCCGAATCTTTATTTACTGTAGATATGCTTCGAGTGTTTTATAATGTCACTGCCGACCCCCTTTGGTGATATTGCCTTTTTATTAGTGATAAACCGAAAATACTTTCACAGCTGCATTTATTAACTATACGCATTCACAATGTTCAGCGCATTTATTACTCCTGCAATAATACAATTGCCATCCTTACCGCTTCCATGACGATAACTGCATTCAATTTTAAAAATAAATGCTCTCATTTACTGGAAATATTTCTCAGGTAAGATACTCACAGTCACTGTCAGTAACCCTGCATTTTGTGGACTGCAATGGTTCAAGAAGGCAATTCATCACCACATTTCCAAGGTCAACCAAGGGACCAGCCAAAATGCCGGTCGGATAACTCTGTCAACATTCCAACAAGGAACATAAAACTAAATATCACATTAGTATTGACTTTCTCTGCATTCACTTGATGCAATGAACGCTTCTTTGGCCTGGAATTCATTCAGATGTGATTGTCCTGGAGATTGCACTGATGAACAACTTCGACAACCTTTGCTGAGTTTGTGGTGTAATAAGACTGGCAGTGCAGCTGAAAAGAGAAATCCGGGAATTGATCTTGTAACAGTGAAAGAATAGGAACATGGTTCTCAATCAGAATACTGAGTGGCTTGGAGGAGAACTTGGAGGAACAGATTTTCGTATTCAAGTTCATTCTTTTCCATCTTCTTAACAAATGTCAGGAGCTTGAATGGTGTCATCGAAATATTTTTTCGACTGACGTCATTGTTTGTTGTTCACGATATACAGTGTTGCAAATGTATGTGTCTCCTCGATGGAGACAATGTTCAGATAAAAGAACTGCTTTCATTCCAGAAATCTGGTCTTTTCCCTCGATTCCTTGGTAGCTTATGTAGTCGCATACATTCAGAAAAATGAATGCTAATGAAGGTGTTTGCAACAATATTTTGTAAATGGGAACAAAAGTCATTCGATGATTAGACCTTTTCCTTCACATAGAGGTTATATGGTACATGTGTGCTGCGATGATATGTCATTTCTAAGACCAAAACGCGTTGCTAAAGTCCTGTTGCTCTGAACACGGATTGTTTCAATATATTAGAGCTCTCAAACATGTCTCATTTCTGTGTTGTTATCAACAAATACCAAATATTTGACAAACTTTAAAGAACCATTGTGTGAATTAACTCTCTTGCCTTATCCGCATTGTTCCTATGCATTAATTGTCAAACTGTGATCAAAGGAAAACTTTCTTACTTTTGAGTAAGTAAAATGTTTTGGATCCGTGAAAGTATGCTTAGCATCCCATTTACCAACTTCAACATTAACTCTCTTCTGCACTGATGGACCATGGCAGAAACGTTTACTTTCTACAATTTGTGCTGCTGCAACTTGCGAAGCTTCACTCGCCAGCACCTTCAATCTCTGCGAATCTACCTACAAACGAATGAGATCAGCAATTGCATGTGAACAAGAGTATATCCAAGTCCTTCACCAAGTCGCCCACTATTCTTGCTTGGAATTGGATGAACATTCCTTCACCATCATTTAAAAATGTTCTACATTTTCCATCCAGCAGCCATGGATAGGAATAATGTGATCAAGGAGAGTCAGCATGGTTTTGTGAAGGGCAGGTCGTGCCTTACAAACCTTATTGAGTTCATTGAGAAGTTGACCACGGAATTGGACGAGGGTAAAGCAGTAAATGTGGTGTATATGGATTTTAGCAAGGCGTTCGATAAGGTACCCCATGGTAGGCTAATGCAAAAACTACGGAGGTATGGCATTGGGGTTGCATTAGAGGTTTGGATTAGGAATTGGCTGGCTGGAAGGAGACAGAGGGTAGTAGTTGATGGTATAGGTTCGTCTTGGGGTGCAGTTACTAGCGGTGTTCCACAAGGATCTGTTTTGGGACCATTGATGTTTGTCATTTTTATAAATGACCTAGAGGAGGGGATTGAAAGCTGGGTGAGCAAGTTTGCGGATGACACGAAAGTCGGTGGAGTCGTGGACAGCGAAGGAGGATGTGGCAGGGTACAGCGGGATATGGATAAGTTGCAGAGCTGGGCAGAAAGGTGGCAAATGGAGTTCAATGAAGCTAAGTGTGAAGTCATTCACTTTGTTAGGAGTATCAAGAAGATGGATTACTGGGCTAATGGTAGGCTACTTGGAAGTGTGGATGAGCAGAGGGATCTTTCTGTCCATGTACACAGATCTCTGAAAGTTGCCACCCAGGTAAACAGTGCTGTGAAGAAGGCATATGGTGTATTGGGCTTTATTGGTAGAGAAATTGAGTTCCGGAATCCTGAGCTCATGTTGCAGTTGTATAAGACTCTGGTGCGGCCTCATCTGGAGTATTTTGTGTAGTTCTGGTCGCCATACTATAGGAAGGATGTGGAAGCATTGGAACGAGTGCAGAGGAGGTTTACCAGGATGTTGCCTGGCATGGTAGGAAGATCGTATGAGGAAAGGCTGAGGCACTTGGGGCTGTTCTCATTGGAGAAAAGAAGGTTTAGGGGAGATTTGATAGCGGTGTACAAGATGATTAGGGGTTTAGATAGGGTTGACAGTGAGAACCTTTTTCCGCTAATGGAGTCAGCTGTTACTAGGGGACACAGCTTTAAATCAAGGGGTGGTAGGTATAGGACAGATGTTAGGGGTAGATTCTTTACTCAGCGGGTTGTGAGTTCATGGAATGCCCTGCCAGTAGCAGTGGTGGACTCTCCCTCTTTATGGTCATTTAAGCGGGCATTGGATAAACATATGAAGGTTATTGGGCTAGTGTAGGTTAGGTAAGCTTCGGTCGGCGCAACATCGAGGGCCGAAGGGCCTGCACTGCGCTGTATTTTTCTACGTTTCTATGTTTTCTATGATAAATGTTCTCGTCAGGAGTGACAGCAATTCAAAAATTGAATCACTTTGACAGGGTGAAATGAAATTACTGAGCCAATATTGCACAATTCCTTCTTATCTGTTTCATGAAAATAGATTGTTGTAAACAAAAGCACATCATTGAATTGGACATTCTGTGCCACATTGACTCTTCTGCCATTTTTTAACTGGTCATCCTTCATTCGAGAAGCTTTTTAATGCAGAAGATTATTGATCCTTCAACTGATGTTGTTAATTGTTAGATTTATATGTCATAGTAAATGTGACTAAACGACCTTCGATAGTGTTACTAATTAATTTACAAAAAAATTCGTAGATTGAAATGATGAAATGTTTAACCATTTGACGTCTGGCTGTGATCAATAAACTCAAAACGGTCTGTCTGAATATTCTATTGGCGAGTTAAACAGTGTAACCTGCTGTGCTTTTTGCAAAGCCACACTTTACCAAATTTAATTTAAATCTTACTGATCTTCCACAATGCATTCAGCCGTTTTTCACTGTATATCAAATATCTCTATTTGTTTTCAATGTGTTTCCAATTCCTTCGTACTGCATTTTTATGATATTTCAAATTCCGCTGTCAGTACAATGCTGAATGAGACATTTCAACATCCACGTTAGGGGACACCAGTGTTGCTGTTTTAAATAACAAACGCTGACATTTCTGGATTAAACTCAGCTGGTCTGGCAACATTTGTGTAGAGTAGGCAGTTCTTTTTTTCTGTGACCCTTCTTCAGAACAGATTTATCAGTGAAGTGTCACTGGATCCTATTGAGACTGATTTTTGTTTCTGATTAACAGCATCGACAATGCTTTCTTTTCTCGCCTTTTAAGGAAAGTGAATTAGATTCCTTACAGTTTGGATTTAGGGCCTTCAGTACAATAAGTCTTCAGCGATCCTCCGAAGAATAACCTACCCAGACCTTTTACCTCTGACTAATTCACCGAACACTACAGAGAGTTTACCATGACCGGTTCAACTAACCTGCACATCTTTGGAATGTGGGAGGAAAACCACGCAGACACGTGGAGAATGTGTAAACTCCACACAGACAGCCTCCCGATGATGGAAACGAACCTGGGTCACTAGTGCTGTGAGGTTGCAGTGCTAACCATTGAGACACTATGCCACCCGAAAGGCAAGTTAAGAAATGAGGGCTGGCCCGGGATTTGAAAACGGGATTTCCCGCATGTGCCCCCAGCTGAATGACCGAAGCGACAATCATATCTGAGACCAATGAGTCATATGTCCAGAGCTCCTCAATTTGATTCAAAAGATAGAGAACATGTGAAATGCTCCAGCGCACATGGCTATGGACGTCACATTAAATGTTTAGTGACGTTTTAAATGTTCCTTGAATTCAAATGCATTCAGGGCTTGGCGGATAAGCGAGAATGTGGCAATGAGTAGTTGAATAAATCCTTATCATAGAGAAATTTTGAGCAGGTTCCATGCACTAAGCACATGCTGATGCACTGTGTTTGTATGATTCTGATAAACGCAAGACATGCAAGGACAAGAAACACTCATTTATGTTCTCCCTTTCAAATGGTAATAACACTTGAAAAAATATTTCTCTTTTACAGCTAACTTGGCAGTGATTGCGATTCTACCTCGTGGAAGATGTGGTCTATCCAGTTGTATCACACACTACTTGGTGGCAATGGCAATATCGGACATTTTAGTCATCATCACTGCTGTCGTTGTGAACCGGATCGTGCGCAGTTATTTACAGTTTAGTTTCCTATCAACCACACCAGCATGCAGTTTGCGTTCTGCTTTAATTTTCACCACTATTGACAGTTCTGTGTGGCTCACAGTCGCTTTCACCTTTGATCGCTTTATCGCCATTTGTTACCAGAAACTAAAAATGAAATATTGCACTGATAAAACTGCAGTGAAGGTGATGGGGATAATTTGTGCTTTGAGCTGCTTCAAAAATGCTTTCTTGTACTTCATATATGAACCGATGTACACAATCAAACAAACACCCTGGTTCTGCAGCATAAAACCCGTATTTCACACATCAGCGGCATGGGCTGCATACGACTGGTTGCTTAGAATTTTGAACCCTTGTCTCCCGTTCATTCTGATGTTATTGCTCAATGCTCTCACAGTCAGGCACATCCTCGCAGCCAACAGAACCCGCAAGAGATTGCTGCACCAGAACAATGGAGAGCATGACTCAGAGTTGGAGAGCAGAAGGAAGTCTATTGTTTTACTTTTCTCCATCTCGGGCAGTTATCTTCTATTTTATTCATTGTTTTTTATTACTTTTCTCTATGTGAGAATTACTGGCCTCACTTACTTCTCAGGCTCAAACTTTGAGAAATCTAATTTTATTCTGGAAGAAAGTGGATTCATGCTACAACTGTTGAGTTCCTGTGTCAACCCATTCATTTATGTGGGAACACAGAAAAAATTTAGGGAGGAATTACAGAATGGCATCACATATTTAAGAAATATGAATATTAAATTGTTAAAATTATGTAATGAATAAAATTAAATATCAAGTTATCATTATCATACGCACATTTCGAATTTGCTAATTTCAATTACAGTCTCTCTCCTCAGCGCCTTCCTCACTCGCTTTGTTAGCATTACATTCATTGTTATGTTTACACAAAAGCGTTTGCAATGTGCAGCCATTTTAGCAGAAAATTGGTTGTGATCATGGGGTAATGTCCCGAAAGAAAATGTTCGGGTAAAATATCATAACGGCGGGAAATTTTATTCCGCAAGTGAAAAACATCTTCAAGATCATTTCAGGAGGTTCCTGACGATGTACAAGGATGACGATGACAATGCTATTGGTGTCATTAAATGTGCCTCAAAAAGACCGTTGGTTTGATGCCTCACAACTGACTTGAAAGGAAAGCTACATCTGATCAATTAGAATAAGAGCATGAATAATGTCGATAAACAAACAACTTGATGACGTGAGGGGAAACAGAGAATTGCGTGTATATGCAAAATGAAGGACATTAGTACAGTTAGAGAGAAAAGCGTATTGAAAATCGGACATAAGACGAGCAGAGTTTTTTTTTGCTAAAAAAAGATGATTTTCCGTAAGTGGGAGAATTGCTGCAGCTCAAATTTATTTCAGTCCTCTAATCTCACATTTACCTGGAACAGCTGCAGGGAAACAATAATAACTGGCAAATGTTTGTTATTCCATGCATTTCAATTCAGGGATCTGAGCACCTTAGGCAAATTATTGAAGAACGTTTGCAATTATACCTGATGCCAGGTCCTGGGAGATAATTAGATGCAGTTATTGCATGTAATTGTGACCTAACAGCAGATTGGTACATCTGCCTTCCAACAGCAATTCTTCTCTCAACACAACAAAATAGCATATTTTATTTTCTTCTCAATACAGCCTGATTCATGTCGGAAGTGAAGTAGCAAGAGAACAAAAAGATGACTTATTTACTTTTCATCAAAACAGAATGCTGACCTGGATTGCAATGTCATTTACGATACAACACACACACACACACACACACACACACACACACACACACACACACACACACACACACACACACACACACACACACACACACACACACACACACACACACACCAATCCTTGTGAAAACCACTCCTATGATTATTTATTGAAAGTGGAGCCACATTCTAATTAATTATTAGACTCAGCATTCTATCTGCCTGAGACTGTATATCCATTTTAAAACTCTAAGTTGTCAGTACATCCAGGGAGGTCCTTTCAATTAATGTGCTGTTAGATTCCATATGCAAAGACGCATGTGCATTCATTTGCGTACCTAATACATACAGGATATTACATGTAGGTAGCGCCCGTACAGCATTCTCATATTCAAAGCAATCATGCCATGCAAAACAAATATATACTCAGTGTGGTCTTACCCTTGTCAATTCATGTGTCAATTCACTGCCAACAAGTTTTATTCAAGAAATTTGCATTCAGCTTATAATTTCAGAGTAGACGTTTCCATTCGGAATGTGGGTTTCATTATTACTGTAACTAGCAAGTTTACATTCAAACTGAGTCCCTATTTTTCAGGGATTGAGATCGATTTGATTACTCGTGTCTCGTATTAGATCATTAACATGTGAAATACTAGCTAACAGAGAGGTGGTAACCAAACTCGCCACTTGTTCAACACAGAGTGAAGTGTCCAACATTAGCTGAGAAGGCAGGACAAACTCAGAAGTGCTAAAGCAGATTCGTAGCAAATGCAGTGCCAGAAACTTTAGATCTGTTTCTCTTTCCAAAGTCGCTTCCTGCCCTGTTGAGTATCTCCAGCATTTTCCATCGTTGTTTCAGATTACCAGCATCAGTTTGATTTTGTTTTATTAAAAGGTGGGTCATATTACTCGAGATGCCTTTTTTCAAACCTTTCACCGGTTCTGACAGGCCAGATTATGTTCTCCAACATTACCTATTCATGTGTCAGATTTCTAACATCTGCCTTATTTCATCCTTTATAAAATGTTTCCTCGGCATTTAGCTGGCGCATTGCAGACGATTTCCCTCTCCTGTTGTGGGCAGCGTGTGTCTCCTTGTTTGAGAACAAAGGTGTTCAAAAGGTTCGCTGAAGTTTCTCTGGTATGTTCCGAGAACAAAAGCTGATCATGTGAAGACACTTTGAGACAATACATTTGCAGTTTGGGATAACGAAATGTGTTCCCATTGACACTAAAACTCTCATGATAAGTCCTAGGAGGGCAAATATTCTTAGGATGTATGCACTTGTATCTCAATGTTATTTTGAACACAGCTAAATAATTAAAATCCGTATTCAAGATGGAGATCAGAAAATATACACAAAGAAAACAATGTGTGACAATTGACTGTCGGATCGAATTTGATCTGAATAAAATTCAAGTCGACTTCGATACTACAGTGGTGATGTTTCGTTCTTCACTTAAGAATGTACCGACTTCTTTGTTTATGTTCAACTATTTGTTTCATACACAGTTTAAGGCAGAAATTCCTAAAGCTTTAACACCATTGTAATATTAAATCACACGCCACCTCTATTTTAAATGTGGAAGTGCTTATTTCTAAAAAGTCATTTTCAGTTCTACATCACCCTACAAGAGGAAGCGTCCTTCCCCTCTACCCTGTCAAGACATCTCGTGGCCTTATGCTTCAATCATTTGATGTTTGTCATGTAAAGCGAATACAGTCTAGCCAATCCGTCCTTTCGGAGTAGACAATTCATCTCTTCTATTTGTGAGCCTGGTATATGTCTTTGAACATGTTTACAATATTATGGAAAAACCGAGGTAAATTTTGTAGGAATATCAAAGCAAATCTTGCTACTCATTTCATTGTTCTCGCGTTCATTTTCTCTCTTGCTCCTGTTTTTATTGGCTGTAGCTTGTTCTGTTTCCTCTGACTGCTTTGATTCCTGCTACTATTCCCTTCCGTTGTCATACCCTCTGTCCACGACTTTTCCTTGCCTTCGTTGATCTCCTTGTGTCGCACTTATCCTTTCGACAATGTGCTCACTGTCTGTGAATTCTGCTGAATGTTTATCGCAGATGCTGGTCTCGGTGTCTCTGGATTTCAGCTCTCGGTCTTCCTAACTGCTCGCCACTGCTTTGAGCATCTCTTCAGCCTTGATGTTTCGGCACCACATCTAATTCACGCTACCTCACTGAACCTCCTTTGCTTTGTACTCCCTGCCAGACCACATCAACACCAACCCACCCATCCCAATCCTAGACTGGATTTTCCGAAAGTCTGTTGGATTTTTGTCTACATTGTTGACACGGACTGATTATCACGTTATGGTATGTTTGAATGGTCAGTCCTGTCAGACTCAGCAGTTTGTAACTGGTTGAACATGATTATCATCAACTACTGTTGTGGAATTAGATTCACAACCCTAGAAGTTTGCTGGCTATCCATTGTCAGTTTAGTCATAGTTTTCTTGCTTCTCTATTTACGGAGAGTGTACATTCAAGACAACTCTCCTCTTGCACTCTTCAGCACAGATATTCCGTCTCTTTGCAAGGGCATGTAATAAAGCAACAGGAAGGAAGTGACTAACGTATCGCAGAAACAAATATTCACTCAACTTCATTTCGAGCATCAGGTCAACATCGAAATAGATATTCAGGCATTGACAGAGACATGAGGAGACACGAAAACCAGGACACCAATTTTTCTCTTGATTCTTTTTTTTTTCAAAGTGAACACTTTCTGAATAGACTGTATTGGAAAAGGCAGAGGTGTATTGGTGCAGTTAGTATTCAGTAATTTCAATAATTTTGTGGAATAATTAGTCAGTGCTCGAATTGGCTAGACGCAACTAGTCATATCCAGTAGGTCTCTGTGTTAAAGCCTGAATTATTCACAATGTACACTAACGACTTGGATCTGCACAAATAGCAAATAATTCAAATATGCTGAAGGCACTAAATTGGACAGAATTGTAGATAGTGTTGATGAATACATATTATTACAACAGGATTAATAGATTAGATGAATGGCCAATGCTGTGAAAAATGCATTTTAATGTCTGAAGGTGTCCACTTAGGGCCAAAGAAGTGTCAGGGTATTTTTAGAATTCGTTATATTAAAAAAAAAGTTGGATTACTTTAGAGACCATTCACTGAACAGTATTCCAGGAGAACTAAGGTCAATAATCGCGACTGAACAGCGGAAGAAGGAAGAATACCCCAACCCTGGCGAAATGATAAGCAGGACGTAAAGCATTCAATAGAGAGTGGCAAGAGGCTTCATTGACACAGATTATGAGATAAAAGACCTCAGACAACAAAGCTGAACAGCGAATCAACGAACAAACCCTTCCCAGTGATATGCCGGAGAAAATCTTTCAATGGAGAGTGGCAGACAAAATTTACTGAGGAGCATTCTGCGGAATGTCAGCTCATTCAACAAGACTGAAGAGTGGATCGAGCAAGACCCACCCATACCCACCTTGCAAGGACGCAGTGATGAACAAGTGGAAAACCATTCAGCAGAGAGTGACAGAGAATCTTCACTCAGAATTAGGAGAAGTTGACTCAATCACCACAATGAAGTAGCTATTTGAGTGAAAACCCATATTCCCAAATGGTGAATAAGAGGAAAAGCATTCAATGGAGAGATGCAGAGAAACATTAGTCAGTATTAAATGTGAAGTAATAGATGAATGCGACTGGGTAGGATACACTTCAGACGGTCGGGTTGGACTTGTTAGTCTGAAGGGATTCTAAGATTCTAAGGCATCAATAGGGAGCATTCTGGGAGAAGTCGGCTCAGTCAACACAACACACCAGCGGATCGAGGAAGAGCTCTATGGCAGGAATGGCAATCCCTAAGACCTATATTAATATGCTGTGTTGGATTGAAGATTGGCTCTCTGACAGAAGGCAGAGAGTTGGGATAAAAGGTTCTTTTTTCGGAATGGCAGCTGGTGACAAGTGGTGTCCCGCAGGGTTCAGTGTTGGGGCCACAGCTGTTCGCATTATATATGAATGATCTGGATGAAGGGATTGGTGGTATTCTAGCGAAGTTTGCAGATGATACGAAATTAGGTGGACTGGCAGGTAGTACTGAAAGAAGTGGGGAGGCTACAGAAGGATTTAGACAGTTTGGGAGAGTGGTCCAGCAAATGACTGATGGAATTCAACGTGAGTAAATGCGAGGTCTTGCACTTTGGCAAACAGAATAAAAGCATAGACTACTTTCTAAACAGTGAGAAAATTCATAAAGCCAATGTACAAAGGGATCTGGGAGTGCTAGTCGAGGATTCTCTAAAGGTAAACATGCAGGTTGAGTCCGTGATTAAGAAAGCGAATGCAATGTTGTCACTTATCTCGAGGGTTGGAATATTAAAGCACCATTGTGCTACTGGGACTTTATAAAGCTCTGGTTAGGCCCCATTTGGAGTACTGTGTCCAATTTTGGTCCCCACACCTCAGGAAGGACATACTGGCACTGGAACGTGTCCAGCAGAGATTCACACGGATGATCCCTGAAATGGTTGGTCTAACATATGAAGAACGGCTGAGGAACCTGGGATTGTATTCATTGGAGTTTAGAAGATTAAGGGGAGACTTAACATAAACTTACAAGATAATACATGACTTGGAAAGGGTGGACGCTAGGAATTTTTTTTCGTTTGGCGAGGAGACTAGGACCCGTGGACGCAGTCTAAAAATTAGAGGGCGTCAATTCAGAACAGAAAATGCGGAAACATTTCTTCAGCCAGAGAGTGATGTGCCTGTGGAATTCATTGCCACAGAGTGCAGTGGAGGCCGGGACGCCAAATGTCTTCAAGGCAGAGATTGATAGATTCTTGATGTCACGAGGAATTAAGGGTCACGTGGAGAATGCGGGTAAGTGGAGTTGAAATGCCCATCAGCCATGATTGAATGGCGGAGTGGACTCGATAGGCCGAATGGCCTTACTTCCACTCCTATATCTTATGGTCTTATGGTCTTATGCTCATTTCAGCCTTCCCCCTCCTCCAAACAATTTTTAAAAAGGTGGACAGAGAGATTAAGAGGGGTTGTCAGAAAGTAAATATGGAAGTTCTTGATCTCTTTCTAAAGATTACATTGTAATTTAATTTACCAGTACATTGGAAATTCACAACAAAACACTTTCAAAGGGGCTGCTTTGTGATGAATGTGTTGCTGCTTTTTATAAGTGTGACACCGTGGAATACTAGGCTATAGTGCATTTAGTATGCATGATCAAGGCAAACTAAGATTATTTCATCATTCTCAGTTCGGAGGCTTGAAGATAGCAATTAAGGCCGTGGTGTGCTCCTTTTAGCAGAAGTGGGAGATCAGGGAGCAGTCTAGTGTTCCTGTCAACTATACCCATAGGTAGTGTGAACAGCTGCAGCTCCTCACACGCCGCGTTGTTCAGTTGGAGGGCAGTTGGCTACAGCGATAGCATGCATGGTGCAAAAGAGTGTCATAGGCAATGGTTACTGGTATATGGACACGCCAAAGATTCATTAAGGGACACCGATGACCACCCAGAGAGGTGAGAAGGAAGTGCAAGAGTTCCAATGGCTATTCCCCTCTGTAACAGATATCCGGTTTTGATTACTGTTGTAGGGGGCATAGCCTGTCAGGAGCTGACAACAATATCACCCAGGTCTGTGTTGTCTCCCTCGATCCAGCGTCAAGGACGTCTCTGAGCGGTTGCATGAATTTATGAAGGAGGCAGTGCCCTGCAAAAGGTTGTCGTGCACATCAGAACAACGACATAAGTAGATTGAGTGATGAGGAACGGCTTAGTGAATACAGTGAGTTAAGATAGGGGCTGAAAAGCATGACCTGGTTGGTAGTCATCTCTGGATAACTACTAGTGTCACGTACCAGTGAGGTAATGAATGGAAAGATAAGTGAGATGAACACATTACTAAGGAACTTTTGTGGGGGGCAGCGTTTCTATTTCTTGGATAATTGGCTCATCCTGTGATCCAGGGTTGACCTGGAGAAGAGGTACAGCTTGCAACTACACTGGAGGGAAACAGCATACGGTACTCTCATGGAAGGTTACTCGTGCTTCTCAGGATGCTTCTCAGAGAAGTGACAGGTGGCAGGGAACCTCAGCAGCAGATAAACTGGGATTGACGGGAAGGGAGACGTCAGAACAGGGAAGCTAGGAAGGAGGGGTGCAAGCAAACATAGGTAAATGCACTCGGTACTACTAACGATCTGAAGTGTATTATTACAACACAAGCGGTATTAAAGGTAATGGAGGTGATCTCGGAGACTTTATTAGTACATGGGACTGCGACATTATGGCTTTTATAGACATCTGTTTGAGAGGGTACAGGACGAGCTGCTGAAACTGTTTGGGCATTGTCGCTTTGGATGTGATAAAGAGGAAGCGAGAAGAGGTGAAGAAGTTGCATTACTTCTCAGGAAGAAAGTTACACCTTCACTCAGAGAGAAGAAGTTGAAGGGTTCATCCACAGATGCAATACGGTTTGAGCTCAAAACTACAATTGGTATAAAAAATGTCTAAAGCCCATGGCCTCTCCAAGATCTGTGTATCGTTGCAAGCATCTGGAGAGGGAGACCTGGAGGACTTGCGAGTAGCTAAAGTTGTTTCTCTGTTCAAGAAGGGAAATAGCTGTAATCCAGGAAAATACCGAATGGTGGGGAACACATTGGTGGTTGGAAAGATAATGGCGAGAGTTATCAGGTCGAGGATTCACGGAAATTTGCAAAAGCACGGCAAAAACACGACATGGATTTCTAAGGGGCAGGTCTTGTCTTACTAACTTGACTAAACGTTTTGGGGTGCACAAAGGCGATCGATTGAAGGAAGAGCAGCGGATGTCGTCCGCGTGGATATTGCTAAAGCTCTTGACAAGATCCCCGCTGGTTGGCTCATTCAGAAGATCAAAGATGCACGGTTTGATGTTGACTTGACAGCTTAGATTCAGGGTTAGTTACGACAGAAGACAGGCGGTTTGGTGGAAGGTTATTTATATGGCTGGATTTCGATGAACAGTAGTTTTAGACAGGTATCCACACTGCGACCTATGCTTTTTATGCTGTATATTGGAAGAAAATGCATTTGCACTGTTTAGTAAGTTTGCAGACAATAGAAATATCGGTGAAATTGTTCATAGTGACAGCCGGATATATATCAGTTTCAGAGTTAGCAGAGAAATAGAGATGGAGTTCAATCTGGGTCAGTGTAAGTGGTTGCACTTTTGGAGATCAAATGTTGTGGAAAATGATGAAGTTAATTGAAGGTGCCACGCAGGAGGTTACTGGTTGAAATGCCTCTGATATGACAGGCAAAGTGGTAGCATGGATGGAGACTTGACTGTCTCGCAAAATGCAGGAAATGGTGTTCGCAAAGCTTAGTTTTAGTATCACAGATTTTCACTTTGCATATTAAAGATCAAGGCGAAGGAATTTAAACTTTTCTGGCTCAGCTTGCGGATGATACAATGATATATAATGGGACTGGTAGCATTGAGGACCTGTGGAATGTCCAGGGTGGTTCGGCTGGTTAGTAAAGTGGGCAAAGAAGTGGCAGATGCAGAACAACATGGGGAAGCGTGAGATCATGCATTTTGGTGGAAGAATAGAGGCATGGACTATTTTCTAAATGGGGAGAAAATTCGGAAGCCTGATGTGGAAAGAGGCTTGGGAGTTTTAGTCCAAGAATCACTCAACGTAAGATTGCAAGATGTGTCAGTACTTAGGAATGCAAATACTATCTGGTTGTTTATTTTGAGAGGATTGAATATAAAAACAGGGGTGTACTTCTGAATCTCTATAAGGCGCCTGTCAATACACATTCGGAGTATTGTGAGCAGTTTTGGAGCACATATCTCTGAAAAGATGTACTACAACTGGAGCGCGTTCAGCGGAGGTTCAATGAATCCAATGCTTAACATGTCGGGAACGTTTGAGGACTCTGGGTTGCTACTCGATGGAGTTTAGAAGAATGAGAGATGATCTACTTGAAACATATTGAATACTGAATGTCCGGGGCAGAGAAGATATTGGGAAGATATTTTCATTCGTAGGAGAGATGAGGACCCGATGGCATAACCTTCGAGTAACGTGAAGATGTTTCAGAATGGAGATAAGAAGAAGCTTCTTCACCCACTGTCAGGGGAATGCAATGTTACGAGTACCACAGAAGGCTGTAGACACCAGGACATTGAATACATTTAAGATGGAAATAGATAGTTTCTCGAGCATCAAGGAGATCACGGATTCTGTGGAGAAAGCGGGAGAATGGGATTGAGACACTTATCAGCTCTGATTCAGTGGTGGAAGAGACTCAATGGGCTGAATGGACTAACACCTGCTCATATGTCATATCGTCTTAAGACTTTTTTACGCGTGTGTTGTCTGGAGTATAGGGCGTGATCTATCAGAAGACTCAAGAAAAACTCGAGCTGTTTTGCATAGAACAGTACAGCACAGTGTACGTCTTTCAGACCTTGACGTTTGACGAACTTATGACTTAGTCTAAGATCAAACTAAATGATATGTATTATCATTGTATTATCCTCCACGTGCACCTCCAAGATTTGTTTAAATTTCGCAAATTTATCTGACTCTACGACTACAGCTGGCAGTGCATTCCACACCCTGCTCTCTGTGTAATGAATCTAACTCTGATATCACCACTACATCTTCCTTCAATCACGTTAAAATTCTGCCCCCTTGTGGTAGCCATTTCTGCCCTGTGGAAAAACCTCTTGACTAATTACTCTGTCTGTGCCTCTCATCATCTTGTTCACCTCAATTAAGTTAGCTTCCAAACTTTCTCATGCCAATGAGAAAAGCGTTAGCTGCTTCAAACGTTCTTCGTAACGCATGACCTCCAGTCCAGGCAGCATCCTGGTAAATCGCTTTCTGTACCTTCTGTAAAGCTTCCACATCCATCGTATAATGATGATACCAGAAGTGAATAAAATATTCCAAGTGTCGACAAATCTGGGTTCCGTAGAGTTGCAGCATAACCTCGTTGCTCTTAAACTCAATCCACTGTTAATGAAACCCAGACAATATAAGCCTTCTGAACGTTTCTTTCAACTTGGGTGGCAACTTTGATGGTCCCTGGGCATGGATCTCAAGCTCCCTCTGTTCATCCACACTTCCAAGAAACCTGCCTTCAAACCTGCACTCTGCATTAAAATTCGATCTTCCATAATAAATCACTTCACAATTTCCAGGTTGAACTCAATCTGCCAGTTAGCCTAGTAGTGTGTCCTGTCAGTGTCCTGCTCGAACCAACAACAGCCCTCCATATTATCCATAACTCCACCAACCTGACTGCCATCGGAAGATTTACTAAGGCGCCCTTCAACTTTCAGACCCAAATAAATTATAATAATTACGAAAGGGCAAGGCCCCGAATATCGAGCCCTCCAGAACACCACGGGTCACAGAGCTCCTGCTTTATACTCTCAATTTGCTACCATCCTCTGTCTTCCAGTAGTCAGCTAATTTTGTATTCAGACGGCCAAATTTTCCCACATCCCATATCTGCTTATGTTTGGAAAAAGCCTACCTTGGCGAACCTTATCAAAGGCTTTGCTGACAAACTATATGCATCACATCCACTGTTCTAACGTCATCAATAACGTCGAAGATTTCAAGAAGGCTTCTAAGGCATGACCCACCCAACATCCAGCCATCTTCATTCGAACCAAACCATGATTTTTTATTCCTGAGTAAACATAAATCCTGCTCTCAGAATCCTCTCCAGTAGTTTGCCCACCACAGACGTAAGATTGACTGGTCTCTAATTCTCAAGATTATCCCTGTTCCCTTTCGTAAACAAGGGAAAGACATCTGCCACCCAACAATCATTTGCCACTACTCTAGTTGACAGTGAGAAATAAAGGATCATGGCCAAAAGCGAGGCATCCTCTTCCCTCATTTTCTGTACGACCCTTGGTTATGTCTTGTCTCATCTAGTGACTTTTCTGTAGTTATGTTTTCCAAGCCTCTCAGCACACCCTTCTTTATAATGTCAACTGATTCGACCCCAACAGCCTTGCTGACCTCGCAAACATCAAAGTAACCCGAACTAGTGGAAAACAGAAGCAAATTATTTATTCGGGTCATTCCCTTCCTCTGCAGACTCCAGCCACAAGTTCCCTTCTCCATGCCTGATCGGCACTATCCTCACTTTGACTATCCTACTTTTCCTCACAACAGTGTCCAATATCAAACAATTTCCTTTAATTCAACACGACGACGTCTTAATGCCCACGTTTACTTCTCTTAAGTCAATTCTTCAGTTTCTTCCTACTACACTGCAACCCAATAAATTCCTGCCTAATTCCATTCTTCACAACATTAAGTTATCTTCCTTCTTCCACTTAACTAGATGTTCTACATCCCTTGTCGCCCAAGGTTGCTTTGCCCTTCCATCCCTTCCTTGCCTCAATAGCACTAAACTTTCCATTACTCATAAAAATTATTCCCTAAACAAGCTCCACATTTCGGTCAAGCATTTTACTGACAACATCTGTTTCGAGTTTAGTCACCACAGTTCCTGCACAATAGCATTGTAATTCCCCCTCCTTCAATCAAATTCTTCCCACAGGGTGTGCCACTATATACATCCATGACTGTCACAGAAATGCTCTCCTACAAAGCGATCTGAAACCTGGCCTGGATCGTTGCCAAGCTCCGAATCTAATATGGCCTCTCGTCTACTCCACCTATACACATGTTGAGTGAGGAATCCTTCCGGAACACACGTGGCACTACGCCGGTGAACAGTGACAGAGAAAAAAAACTGCTGGATTCAAACTATGTTAACTAAGTTTCCAATCAATATTATGGAAGTTAATACACTCATGACAATAACGCTGTTATTCTGCACCTTACCAAATCTGACGAACTACTTGCTCCGCTGCAACCCTGTTACAACTGAATAGTCTTGAACACTTTACCTGACTTCCACCTATAATGACTCTGTCGACAAAACTTCTCATCACCCTCACTTTCTGCAGCTCTGATACTATCCCTGACTAGGAATGCCCCTCCCCAACCTATTTTACCCTATCTCTCATTTCACTCGAAATATCAAAACTCTGGATCATCCACCAACTATTCCTGCTCCTGTAATTTTCAAGTCTTTGTAATGGCCAGTACAATATAGTTTCAAGAATCGATACATGTTCTACGTTCTTCAGTCATATTCCTCTTACTTCTTCAATTAAATTAGACACATTTCAAACTATCACACTGACTGCAACTTTGCCCTATAAACTGTCTCTCTATCTTCACAAGCTCTCTGCATACTGTATCTGGCTGCTCACTAGCTACATCATCCACCGATCTGTAGATGTGTTTTCCATCCCAGCTATGCCAAACTAGTTTAATTGTGCCCGAATGGCTCTTGAAAACATCATACTCAGGGTACTTGTACCCGTCCAGTTCAGGTACAAACCGCCCTTCTTGCGCAGATCCTTTTCGTCAGATGGCAATCCAGTGTTCCACATATCTGAAGCCGTCACTCTGATCCAATCCCTGGATCGATGGAGGCTCAGGCGAGATGATGCACTTAAGAGATGATTCGAAGTAGTTTACGGTCAGAATATATTTGCTGTTTGAAATGTCTACAACCAGGATATTGTACGTAAAGGTAAAGAGTTAATATTCAAATGAGATATGAGGGGTAATTTTTTTTAACTTGGACATTAGTAAGTGCTGGGAATACGCTGCCATGTGTGGTTTTGGAGGCAGACGCTATTGGAACGTTTGAGTTATTTTTATACCAGCATTTTAATATGTAACGATTAGAAGAACATGAGCCACAGATAGAAAGAAAATCTGATTTCGTTTAGTGCCATGTTTGACAGAACACCGTGGGCTGTCGGGCCCATCTCTGGTCTGCATTGTTCTACTTTCACAGCGGATGTCCAAAACGATTTGACGTTTCAGGCGCATTTGTTTTCAAAATGTCACAGAGACGTGCAGAACAGTTTCAACAAGGCTACTGGGCTGCTGCCATTAATATTTTAATGAATTGCATACAAAGGTCTGAACGGTGCGCCGTGTTTATACAAAATCCTACCTTTGTGATGTTTAGAGTATAGTGAGTAGATCCATGAAAGGAAAATTATTTTGGTCCTGGTGTGATTTCAAAGCAGGTTTACCCTGATGTCAGCCTATCAGGAGATAGTAGACAATTAAGGTCTTTCTTTTTCTAAATTTAGAAGGTCAACGTGTGTACAAATTGAGGTTTTCGGAATATTGACAGGGAAAGAGTAAGTAGATATCGATGAATGATGTCCAATTATTGAATTCTGCATTGTCTGAGGATTATGGCCATCCATTTAGGATAGATGCTTGAAAACACTTCCAGATGTAAACAGAAATGGATGTTTCGTTCTCTCTTCATCGAATGGCAGTCTGTGTTAATTTAATTTTTAAAATGAGGTATGAAATTTACATATATTTAAATCCGAATGTTTCTGAAGCAATTTGGGCAAAAGGTAGCCATGACCTAATCGAATGGCAGACAAGGCTTTCGAGGCTGAATGGCCTCCTCATAGTCCTATATTCTACTCGCAACGATGTTTATTCCCTTGTTCTTCTGAAAAGTATTTGGCAGTTCCTGATGTGAACAATAAAATGATGTGGTACCAGGGAATGTCAGACACAAACCTGACAGCGGTACGATTTGCACTCGTGATTCAGCAAAGATAGAATCTAAAACCCAGAGTGTTGTAGCACTTGGCCACACAACCAGATGGAGCCTTCATATAACCAAACAGTGATGGTAACAGGAATTAAATGGAGCAAACTAATTCGTCTTCAAGTGTAAAAGTAATTGTGTAATTTCAGCCTGTTTTTATTCCAGCCTTAAATGAAACTGTAAAATTCTATCTCGGCTCGGATCCCCGCGAGAAAATGTTGCGGAGCAGATTTTTTGGACAGCTACAGTTTGCAAAGAGGAGGATCGGTTCCCTGTGGATTTCGATTTAAGATACTTAAATGAAACCAAACTTGCATTTTTATAACATTTATAAGCACCAGTGAACGTGTTAAAAAACACGTTCCATCGAACAAAATTTTTTCTTCAAATTGTGTAAATGGATTGCCGTTAGTTAATACTCGCTCAGCAAACTCGAACAAGCAGCAAGTTCAGAAGGAACAGTAAATCTGTTTACATCATTTGCTTGAGGAATGAAACTTCATCAGGGCAATGGCAGTTCGCGTCGGCTCTCCTTTCAAATAGACTAACGGGGTCTTTACCTATTCTGGCGACTCAATCCTGTTCCTGCACTTCTTAAAAAATCTTATAAATTGGCAAGGAGATATCTCAAGACTACGACAATAAGCTTCATTTTTCTTGTTTCGTTGGATAGGTCTTCCTGCTCCTCGTTATTAGAAAACAATGACAAAATGGCAGTGCAAAGAGTCTGTTGTTTCCTGACTATCAATTACAGTATTTTTTGTATGTGCTTGGGCACACACCTTACAATTATACTCGCTTTAACATGATCAGAAACGTTTGCCTCCATTAATAAAGACATTATTTTCTGTTGATGTAGAATGAGCTGCTAATGTGTGAGCAGAGTGAGAGAGACCATAAGCAAACATTCTCCTTGTCTGCACTTCAGTAACTTGCAGCCAATTTTATTCTTTTGATTATTTTTACTAAATTTGAAACAGAGCCCACATCACAGTAAGATAATGCAATGACTGAATATTTCAGGGGAAGTCATTCTCGCACTGAGATTAGCAAATTCGCCTCAGAATTAAAACAAGAACACTTGCAGGGTAATTCCTCGCAGGAAAACTATAAAGTGAGTTGTGGAGGATTAATGCAACAGTTCGTCTCCAAAATTGTTTATTTCAAATCATGAACAAAAATAAACGATGTAATTATCCCCCTGAGGTGTATAATCAGATATAAATGTGTCCAATTACTATGTGGTGCTGAGATGTAACACTTCTCATAAAAATGCACGGACTGCCAACAGGTTTGCTGTTTGCCATTTACTATCCTGCTCTCGTTTGTGTGGGAATTCCAGGTAAACTATCGTACTTTGTAACAGCACTGCTGGTGTTTACTGCAAATGTTCTTTCGTGCTCCTTATCCTTCCACTGCTATTTATTCTTATCTATTCCTCCATGTTCTACCTTCCCATCCAACATTTGGGTTGCTTGAAAGGGGTGGTTCCCTTCATTCAATTATTGCAATTTATTCTGATTTCCGGATCGTTATTTACTGTAGATATGCGTCGAGTGTTTTATAATGCCACTGCCGTCCGTCTTTCGTGATATTGCCTTTTTGTTAGTGATAAACCGAAAATACCTCCACAGCTGCATTTTTTAACTATATGAATACACAATGTTAAGCGCATTTATTTCTCCTGCAATAATACAATTGCCATCCTTACTCCTTCCACGACGATAACTGTGTTCAGTTTTAAAAATAAATGCTCTAATTTACTTGAAGTATTTCTCAGGGAAGATAATCACCGTCACTGTCAGTAACCGTGCATTATGTGGACTGCAATGGTTCAAGAAGCAATTCATTACCAAATGTTCAAGGACAACCAAGGGACCAGCCAAAATGCTGGTGGGATAACTCTGTCAACATTCCAACAAGGAACATAAAACTAAATATCACATGAGTATTGACTTTCTATGCATTCTCTTGATGCAACGATCACTTGTTTGCCCAGAAATTCATTCAGTTGTCATTGTCCTGGAGATTGCACAGATGAACAACTTCCAAAACCATTGCAGAGTTTGTGATGTAATAATACTGGCAGTGCAGCTGAAAAGAGAATTCCAGGTATTGATCTTGCAGCAGTGAAAGAATAGCAACATGGTTCTTAATAAGAATGTTGTGTGGCTTGGAGCAAAGCTTGCAGGAACTGATCTTCGTATTCAAATGCATTCTTTTCCATCTTCTTAACAAACGTCAGGAGCTTGGATGATTTCATCGAATTATTTCTTCGACTCACTTCATTGCATGTTTTTTCACTATATACAGTGTTGCAAATGTTTGTATCTCTTCGATGGAGACTATGCTCAGCCTTCATTCCAGAAATCTGCTCTTTTCCCATGATTCCTTGAGTACTCATGTAGGTGCACACATTCAAAAAATGAAGGCTAATCCACTGTTTTTGCAACAATATTTTGTAATAGGACGAAAAGTCAATTGATGATTACATCTTCTTTTCATTGAGACAATGGTTTTATTGCACATGTGTGTTGCTATGGTATTTCACTGCTAATACCAAAACCTGTTGCTGAAGTCCTGTCACTCTGAACACAGACAGTTTCAATATATTAGAGCTCTCAAACAGGTCTCATTTTTGTGGTGTCATCAACAAATACCAAACATTTGACAAACTTAAATGAACCATTGTGTGAATGTAACTCTCTTGCCTTATCCACATTGTTCCTATGCATTAATTAACGAACAGTGATCACAGGATAACTTTCTTACTTCTGAGTAAGTAAAATGTTTTGGAACCGTGGAAGTATGCTTAGCATCCCATTTACCAACTTCAACATTAACTCTCTTCTGCACTGACGTACCATGGCAGAAACGTTTACTGTCTACAATTTGCGCTGCAGCAACTTGCGATGCTTCACTCGCCAGCACCTTGTAACCGTGCGAATCTACCTAAAAATAAATTAGATCAGCAATTCCATGTGATCAAGAGTACCTTCAAGACCTTCACCAAGTTGCCCCCTATCCTTACCTGGAATTGAATGAACATTACTTCACCGCCAATTATAAATTGTCTAAGTTTCCCTTCCAGCAGCCATGTATGGGTATATGTCCTCGTCAGGAGCGACAGCAATTCAAAAATTGAATTACTTTTATCGGAAGTGGTGCAATTACTAAGGAATATTGCAACATTCCTGCTTATCTATTTCATGAAAATAGATTGTTTAAAATAAAAGCGCATCATGTCATTGGACATTCTGTACCACATTTACTCTTCTGCCTTTGTTAACTGGTCATCCTTCTTTCAATAATATTTTTCATGCATAAGATTATTGATCTTTTTTACTGTTGTAGTTCAATTGTTAGATTTATATGCTATAGTACATGTAAGGAGAAAGTCTGCAGATGCTGGAGATCAGAGCTGAAAATGTGTTGCTGAAAAAGGGCAGCAGGTCAGGCAGCATCCAAGGATCGGGAGATTCGACGTTTCGGGCATAAGTTGAAAATGTGTTTCTGGTTAAAGCACAGCAGGTTAGGCAGCATCCAAGGAGTAGGAAAATCGACGTTTGGGGCATAAGCCCTTCATTTGGGCTTATGGAATCTGAAGCCTTTCCTGAAGAACGGCTTATGCCTGAAGCATCGAATCTCCTGTTCCTTCGATGCTGCCTGACCTGCTGCGCTGTTCCAGCAACACATTTTCAGCTATAGTACATGTAAATAAACAATATTCACTAGTGTTGCTAATTAATTTACAAAACAAATTCACAGATTGAGATGATGATATGTTTAACCATTTGATGTCTAGCTGTGACCAACATACTCAAAACGGTCTGCATATTTTATGGGCGAGTTAAACAGAGCCACGCTTTATCAAAATTACTTTAAATCTTAATGATCTTCCACAATACATTCAGCCGTTTTTCACTGTATATCAAATATCTCTTATTGTTTTCAATGTGCTTCCAATTCCTTCTTACTGCATTCTTATGATATTTCAAATTCCGCTGTAAGTACAATGCTGAATGAGACATTTCAACGTCTACGATAGGGACACCAGTGTTGCTGTTTTAAGTAACAAACGCTGACATTTCTGGAATGAACTCAGCTGGTCTGGCAACATTTGAGTAGAGAAAGAGAATCTGTTCTTTATTTTTCTGTGACCCTTCTTGAGAACACATTTATCAGTGAAGTGTCACTGGACACTTATAATTCTGATTTTTGTTTCTGATTAGCAGCATCTACAATGCTTTCTTTTCTCAGCTTTTAAGGAAAGTGAATTAGATTCCTTACAGTTTGGATTTAGGGCCTTCAGTACAACAAGTCCACAGCGACCTTCCGAACAGTAACCCACCCAGACCTACTTACCTCTGACTAATTCACCGAACACTGTGGAGAATTCACCATGGCCAATTCAACTCAGCTGCACATCTTTGAACTATGGGAGGAAACCCACGCAGACACGTGGAGAATGTGTAAACTCCACACAGATGGCCTGCCGATTCTGGAATCGAACCTGGGTCACTAGTGCTGTGAGGTTGTAGTGCTAATCATTGAGACAGTATGCCACCCGAAAGGCAAGTTAAGAAATGAGGGCTCGCCCGGGATTTGAAAACAGGATTTCCCGCATGTGACCCCAGCTGAAGGGTCGAAGCGAGAATCATATCCGAGATCAATGAGACATATGTCCTGAATTCCTCAATTTGATTAAAATGACAGAGAACATGTGAAATGCTCCAGCGCAGGTGGCTATAGATGTTAAGTGACATTTTAAACGTAGCTCAATTTTAAATGCATTAAGGGCTTGGGGGGAAAGCGAGAATATGACAATAACTTGCTGAATCAATCCTCATCATAGAGAAATTTTGAGCAGGTTCCATGCACTAATCACACACTCCTGCTCTGTGTTTCTGTGATTATGATAAATGCAAAGACATTCAAGGACAAGGAAACACTGCGCTCCCTTTCACATGGTAATAACACTTCAAAAAATGTTTATCTTCTACAGCTAACTTGGCAGTGATTGCGATTCTACCTCGTGGAAGATGTGATCTATCCAGTTGTATCACACACTACTTGGTGGCAATGGCAGTCATGGACATTTTAGTCATCATCGCTGCTGTCGTTGTGAACCGGATTGTTCGCATTTATTTACAGTTTAGTTTCCTATCAACCACGCCAGCATGCAGCTTGCGTTCTGTAATAATTGGTGCAACTATTGACAGTTCGGTGTGGCTCACAGTCGCTTTCACCTTTGATCGATTTATCGCCATTTGTTGCCAAAAACTAAAAATGAAATATTGCACTGATAAAACTGCAGTGAAGGTGATCGGGATAATTTGTGCTTTGAGCTGCTTCAAAAACGCCTTCTTGTACTTTATATATGAACCGATGTACACAATCAAACAAACACCCTGGTTCTGCAGCATAAAACTCGTATTTTACACATCACCGGCATGGGCTGCGTACGACTGGTTGCTTAGAATTTTGAACCCTTGTCTCCCGTTCATTCTGATTTTATTACTCAATGCTCTCACAGTCAGGCACATCCTCGCAGCCAACAGAACCCGCAAGAGATTGCTGCACCAGAACAATGGAGAACATGACCCAGAGATGGAGAGCAGACGGAAGTCTATTGTTTTACTTTTCTCCATTTCGGGCAGTTTTATTCTCTTTTATTCATTGTTTTTTATTTCTTTTCTCTATGTGAGAATTACTGGCCTCACTTACTTCTCAGGCTCAAACTTTGAGAAATCTAATTTTATTCTGGAAGAAAGTGGATTCATGACACAATTTTTGAGTTCCTGTGTCAACCCATTCATTTATGTGGGAACACAGAGAAAGTTCAGGGAGGAATTACAGAATGCTATATCTTTAAGAAGTATGATTCCTAAACTAATTAAATTATAAAAAAAAAATTCCAATATCAAGTTGTAATTATCATGCACACGTTTTGTGTTTGCTGATTTCAATTAAGGTCTCTCTCTTCACGGCCTAGACACTCGCTTTGTAATCATAACAACAATTTCTTTACACAAAGCGTTTAAAATGTGTAGCCGTTTTAGCAGCCAAATTGGCTGTGATCGTGGAGAAATGTCCAGAAAGAACATGTCAGGGCAAAATAATCATAACGGGGGGAGATGTTACTCAGTAAGTGAAAAAGTTCTTCCAGCAAATTTCTGGAGTTTCCTGACGATGTACAAGGAATGACGATGACAACGATATTAGTGTCATCAAATGGGCCTCAAAAAGACCGTTGGTTTGGTGCCTCACAACTGACTTGAAAGGAAAGCTATATCTGAACAATTAAAATACGAGCACGAGTCATTGCAAGGTTTGTGAAGGTTTGTAGCTCAGGTTGAGGTTTAGGGTGCAGGTTTGTTCGCTAACCAGGAGGTTTGATATCCAGACGTTTCATTATCTGGCTGGGTATCATCAGTGGCATCCTACAAGTGAAGCGAAGCCGTTATCTCCTGCTTTCTATTTTTATGTTTGTCCTAGATGGGGTTACTGGAGTTTGTGGCGACGTCATTTCCTGTTCGTTTTCTGAGGGGTTGCTGGATGGCATCAAGATCTATGCAGATATTTATGGCGTTGTGGTTGGAGTGACAGGGCTCTAGGAATTCTCTGGCATGTTTTTGCTCAGCCTGTCACAGGATAGATGTGTTGTCCCAGTCGAAACGGTATTTTTTCCTCTGTGTGTAGCGCTACGAGGGAGAGAGGGTAAAGCTTTTTTGTGGCTAACTGATGTTCGTGTATCCTGGTGGTTGAGCTTCTTCCTGTTTGTCCTACGTAGTGTTTCTGGCAGTCCTTGCATGGAATTTTGTAGACGACGTTGGTTTTGTCCATGGGTTGTACTGGGTCTTTTAAGTTTGTTAATTTTTGTTTGTGTGTGTTGGTGGGTTTGTGTGCTACTAGGGTTGCGAGGGGACTTAGTAGTCTGGTTGTCATTTCTGAAACTTCTTCGATGTCTGGTAAGGTGGTTAGGGTTTCTGGCTGTGTTTGGTCTGTTTGTCGTTGTCAGTTCTTGAGGAATCTGCGCACTGTATTTTTTGAGTATCCGTTCTTCTTGAATACGTTGTATAGGTGGTTCTCCTCTGTTTTCCGAAGTTCGCCTGTGCTGCAGTGTGTGATGGCTCGTAGGAATTGTGTTCTGATACAGCTTCGTTTGTGTGTGTAGGGATGATTGCTGGTGTAGTTAAGTATTTGGTCAGTGTTTGTCGGTTTTCTCTATATGCAGGTTTGTAGTTCTCCATTGGCCTTTGTTTCGACTGTGACGTCCAGGAATGCGAGTTTGTTGTCGGTTTCTTCCTCCTTGGTGAACTTTATGTCTGGGAAGGTGTTTTTGATGAGGCTAAATGTCTCTTCTATCGTGTTTCGTTTTGTGATGACAAAGGTATCATCTACGTAGTGGACCCAGATTTTTGGTTTGATAGTTGGTAGGGCTGTTTGTTCAGGTCTTTGCATTACCGCCTCTGCTATGAATCCTGATAGCGGAGATCCAATGGGTGTGCCATTGGTTTGTTTGTAGATTATGTTGATGAAGGTGAAGTAGGTAGTGAGGCACAGGTCCACTAGCTTCATGATGTTTTCGTTGGTAATGTGGTTGATGGTGGTTGGTGTGTGTGCGATGGTCTCTTCTAAAAGTGTGGTAAGTGTTTCTTTTGCCAGGTCGATGTTGATGAAGGTGTACAGTGGTGTTACATAGAATGAGATCATTGTTTCGTCTTCCTCTATTTTTGGTATTTTTGATGATTTTTAGTAATTCCTGCGTGGAGTGGACGGAGTGGTGTCCCTTCTACTAGGTATTTCAGTCTTGCGTGTAGTTCTTTGGCCAGTCTGTTGGTTGATGTTTAGGATAGTGAGACTGTAGGTACCAGGAGGGCTACTGGTTTATGGATTGTTGGTAGTCTGTAGAATCGTGGGGGTGTTGGTCCCGTCGAGTTTAATTTTTTGGAAGTCCATCTTGTTTAATTGTCAGGAATTGTGTAATTTTCTGCGGAGATATGTAATTTTGTTTCCTAGTTGTGGGTAGAGTCTAGCGCCACCTGTTGGTAGGTGTTGGTGTCTGTGAGTAGTGCACTAGATTTCTCCATGTAGTCCCTTCTGTTCAAGATGACCGTGAGCTGAACTTTGTCTGCAGGTAATATAAAGATGTTTTTGGTCTTTTTTGAGGTTTTCCAGGGCTTTCTTTTGTTCTATTGAGAGAAGAAATTTTATTGGAAAGTAGATGTACCAATCTGCTGTTAGATCATAATTACATGGAAAAACTCCATCTAATTGTCTTCCAGGAACCTGACATCAGGTATAATTTCAAACGTTCTTCAATAATTTGGCCAAGGTGCTCAGATGCTTTCATCGAAATTCACAGAATAACAAATATTTACCAAAATTACATATCTCCTAAGAAAATTACACAATTCCAGACTATTAAACAAGACGGAATTACAAAAAATGTAACCAGACGGGACCAACACCCCACGATTCAATGGACTACAAACAATCCATAAACCAGAAGCCCCGTTCATACCCACAGTCTCACTACCCGAAACACCAACTTACATACTGGCCAAAGAATTACACGCAAGACTGAAATACCTAGTAGAAGAGTCACAGCACTCCATCCACTCCACCCAGAAAATACTAAAAATCATCAAAAACACCAAAAATGGAGGAAGATCTCATTCGACGTAACAGCACTGTACACCTCCATCAACATCGACCTGGCAAAGGAAACACTTACCACACTTGTGGAAGAGACCATCACACACACACCAACCATCATCAATCACATTACCAACGAAAACATCATGAAGCTAGTGGACCTGTGCCTCAAAACCTACTTCACCTTCAACAACATAATCTACAAACAAACCAACGGCACACCCATTGGATCTCCGCTATCAGGATTCATAGCAGAGGCGGTAAAGCAAAGACCTGAACAAACAGCCCTACCAACTATCAAACCAAAAATCTGGGTCCACTACGTAGATGATACCTTTGTCATCACAAAACGAAACACGATAGAACAGATAATTAATATCAACAGCACGCTCAAAGGCATAAAGTTCACCAAGGAGGAAGAAACCGACAACAAACTCGCATTCCTAGACGTCACAGTCGAAAGAAAGGACAATGGAGAACTACAAACCTGCATATAGAGAAAACCGACAAAGACTGAACAAATACTTAACTACACCAGCAACCATCCCAACACACACAAACGAAGCTGTATCAGAATACTACTCCAACGAGCCACCACACACTGCAGCACAGACGGACTTCGGAAAAGAGAGGGGAACCACCTACACAACGTATTCAAGAAGAACGGATATTCAAAAAATTCTGTCCGCAGATTCCTCAAGAACAAGCCACGACTAGCAGACCAGACACAACTAGAAACCCTAACCACCTTACCAGATATCAAAGAAGTTTCACAAATGACAACCAGACTACTTAGACCCCTTGGATTCCCAGTAGCACACAAACCCACCAACACTCTCAAACCAAAACAAACAAACTTAAAAGACCCAGTACAACCCATAGACAAAACCAACATCCTCTACAAAATTCCATGCAAGGACAGCCACAAACACTACGTAGGAGAAACAGGAAGAAGGTCAACCACCATGATACATGAACATCAGTTAGCCACAAAATGACATTTGCCTGTCTCCCTTGTAGTCCTACACATGGAGAAAAAAAAAACACTGTTTCGACTGGGATAACACATCTATCCTGTGACAGGCTGAGCAAAGACATGCCAGAGAATTCCTAGAGGCCTGGCACTTCAACCACAACGCCATAAACAAGCACATAGATCTAGATGCCATCTCTCAACCTCTCAGAAAACGAACAGGAAATGACATCACCACAAGCCCCAGGAACCCCATCCAGGAGAAAGATATAAATAGAAAGCAGGAGGCAACAGCTTCGCCTCACTTGGAGGTCGCCACTGATGGTTTTACCTAGCCAGGTAATGAAACGTCTGGATGTCAAACCTACAGGTCAGCGAGAAAACCTACACCCTGAAAGCATGTGTAATGTCGATAAGAATTTGATGACATGAGAGAAAACAGAGAATCGCATGTATATGCAAATTAAGGGAAATTAGTCCAGTTTGTTACAAACGAAAGGCTGAAAATTAGACATAAGTCCAGCAGAGGTTTTTTTTTAAAGGATTTTCCGTAGGTGAGAGCAGGGATGGGAGAATTGCTGCGTCTCAACATCGTTTCATGTCGCTAATCCCACAAATTACCTGGAAGGTCCATCGCTGCAACAAACCAATACCAAATGGTAAATGCTTGTTACTCTGTGAATTTCGATAAAAGGGATCTGAGCACATTTGCCAAATTATTGAAGAACGTTTGCAATTATACCTGACGTTAGGTCCCTGGAAGATAATTAGATGGAGTTTTTCCATTTAATTATGATCTAACAGCAGATTGGTACATCTACTTTCCAATAATATTTCTTCTCTCATTAGAACAAACAAATGTATTTTATTTTCTTCTCAGTGCAGTCTGATTCATGTCGGAATTGAAGTGGGAAGGGAACAAAAAGATGAAATATCTTTTTCCATCAAAACAGAATGCTAACCTGAATTGCAATGTCATTTACGATACAATACACACACACACACACACACACACACACACACACACACACACACACACACACACACACACACACACACACACACACACACACACACACACACACACACATCAGCCCTTGGGAAGACCACTCATGTCTTTATTCATAGCAACTGTAGCCACATTCTAAACACTAAGTAGACTCAGCATTCTATCGCCCTGAGACTGTATATCCATTTAAACACTCTGAATTCTCTGTGCATCTAGGGAGGACCTTTCCAGTTATGTACAGATAGTTTTCATGGATGAAGGCGTGAGTACATCCATGTACGTGCCCAATACAAACTGTTACATTAAATGTAGGTAGCTCCCGTACAGTACTCTCATATTCAACGTGATCATGCCCAGCACAGCAGACATACACTAGGTCTGGTCTTACCCTATTCAGTTATGTGTAAACCAGTTTCATTCAAGAAATTCACATCCTGCTTGTACTTTCAGATTCAACGTTTGCAGTCACCAGAGGAGCAATTCATTCGGAATGGAGGTTTCATTATTGTTGTAATCAGTAAGTTTCCATCCAAACTGACTCCCTATTTTATTGCGCTGGTAATGGTTTTGAACACTAGTGTCTCGAATTAGATCACGTACATATGGAGTACTAGCTTATAGAGAGGTGGTAATCAAACTCGCAGCTTGTTCAACACAGAGTGACTGTCCAACATTAGCAGAGAATGTAGGAGAATCTCAGAAATGCTTAAACAAAGTCATAGCGAATACAGTGACGGAAACTTTTCTCAGTTTCTTTTTCCAAAGATGGTGCCAGCCCTGTCGAGTATCTCCAGCATTTTCCATCGTTGTTTCAGATTTCCAGCAACTGCTTGATTTAGTTTTATTGAAAGGTGAGTCATCTTACGCTAGAGGACTTTTTTCAAAACTTTCACTGGTCCTCCAGCGTTATCTATTTACGTGTCAGATTTCTAACACCTGCCATAATTTTTACCTTATAAAATACGTCCTCTGCAATTGGGCAGCGTTTTGTTGTCGTTGTGCCTATCCTGTTTTGTACAGTGTGTGTATCCTTATATGAGAACAAAGGTGTTCAAAATGCTCGCTGAAGTTTTTTTTTAGATTAGATTAGACTTTTTTTTAGATTAGACTTACAGTGTGGAAACAGGCCCTTTGGCCCAACAAGTCCACACCGACCCGCCGAAGCGCAACCCACCCATACCCCTACATTTACCCCTCACCTAACACTACGGGCAATTTAGCTTGGCCAATTCACCTGACCCGCACATCTTTGGACTGTGGGAGGAAACCGGAGCACCCGGAGGAAACCCACGCAGACACGGGGAGAACGTGCAAACTCCACACAGTCAGTCGCCTGAGTCGGGATTCTGTTACAGGAACAAAAGCTTATCACGTGAAGACACCTTGAGACAATACATTTGAAGTTTGGGGTAACGAAATGTGTTCCCATTGACACTAAAACTCTCATGACGAACCCGAGGAGTGCAAATACTGTCAGAATGTTTGCACTTGTAGCTCAATGCTATCTAGAGGATACAGCTAAAGAATTAAAATCTGTATTCAAGATGGAGATCAGAAAATATACACAAAGAAAACAATGCGTGACAGTTGACTGTTTGGATAATCTAATTTGATCTGATTAAAATTCAAGTCCACTTCGATAGTACAGTGATAATATTTCGTTCTTCACTTAAGAAGAAACGATTTTATTCTGTTGTTTTTTTAAGTATTTCTTTCATTCACATTTTAAGGCAGAAATTCCCAAAGTTTTTACAGCATTGTAAGATTAAAACTCACGCCATCTCTATTTTGAATGTGGGACCACTTATTTCTAAAAAGTCACCTTCAGTCCTATGTCACCCCACAAGAGGAAACATCGTTCCACCCTACCCTGTCAAGACGTCTCAGGGTCTTTTGTATTATTCATTTAATGTTTGTCATATAAAGGGGATACACGTCTAGCCAGTCCATCATGTCTGAGTAGACAATTCGTCTCTTCTATGTGTGAGCTTGGTATATGTCTTTGAACACATTTATATCATGATGGAATAGCTGAGATAAATTTAGTTGGAATACAAAAAAACTTGCTACTTGCTTCTTTGTTTTCGTTTTCATTTTCTATCTTGCTCCTGTTTTTATTTGGCTGTTGCTTGTTCTTCTTCCTCTGATTGCTTTTCTTCCTGCTACTATTCCCTTCCTTTTCATACCCTCTTTCCACAACTTTTCCTTGCTGCAAATGATCTCCTTGTGCCCCAATTATCCTTTGGACAATGTGCTCACTGTCTGTGATCTCTGCTGAGCACATATCACAGACGCTGGTCTCGTTGCGGCTGAATCTCAGCTCTCCGTCTTCCCAGATGCTCGCCACTGCTTTGAGCATCACTTCAGCGTTGTTGTTCCTGCACGACATCTGTCCCACGATGCCTTACAGAACCTCCACTGCTGTGTCCAACCACATAAACACTATCCCACCCTAGTATGGATATTTTCCACTTCTGTTTGACTTTTTCTTCATTGTTGATAAAGTTGATTATCATATCAGGCTATGTTTGAATGTTCAGTCCTATTAGACTCAGCAATCTGTAACTGGTTGAACATGATTATCACCAACTGCTGTTGTGGAATTTGATTCGCAATTCTTAGAAGTATACTGGCCATTAGTTGCCAGTTTAGTGATAGTTGTCATGTTCCACTATTTCATAGAGAACGTACGTTCAAGACAACCACCCTGTTGCACTCATCTGCAGAGATCTTCTATCTCTATGCAATGTCATGTCATTAAGCAACAGCAAGAAAGTGACTCACGTTGCAGAGATAAAATCATATTCATTCAACTTCATTTACAGCCTCAGGGCAACACAGAAAGCGATAGTAACTCAGTGACAGAGGGGCATGGGGAGACACGAACACGTAGAAAACGCTAAGGCACCAATTTGTCTCTTTATTCATTTTTATTTCAAAGTGAACATATCCTGCATGGACTGTTGGAAAAGATGGAGGTGTATTGGTGCAGTTCGTATTCAGCAATTTCAAAAATTCTACAGGCACTAATTTTCATGCAGAAGTTGGGACCGACTCAGTGAACGGGATTTGCACACATATTCATTAGATGTTTACCTCATTGTCCTTGCCAAAGTCCAGGAGGAAGGGATATTATAAAATGCAATTCTCGTTACAGAAGTGAAAGCGACCACGTGCCTCGATCTGTCGAGTCTATGGTCCCATCTTTGCCCGAGATATCATTAATGGGGAAATTATTAGAACTGATTGCTCAATGTCCCGGTGGGAAAGACGGTGAGGATAGTGGCACAATTCCAAAGTCAGAACTGCAATCTATGGACCTTGCCTGGATTCAACAGTGGCACTTTGGGATTCTTGATCTGATAGCGTCACGCCTCTCTTTAGGAAAGATGACAGGGGAAAAAAATATATAGAGATATACAAAATTCTGTGCCTTATATCAGTAGTGGGAAAATTGTGCCAGTCGGCAATCTGATCAACTAAAATTATATCTGTTAATCAGGGAGAGTCAGCATATGATTGACGAAGGGTTGGTCATACTTGACAAATGTCATAGCGTTTTATTGAAGTGAAAGAAAATGAACAGCAATTAGTCAATCGATGCAGAGCATGTTCGTTTTCATATTATGTATTTATAAAGTTTCACACAAGAGAATGTTGGCTAAGGTGGAATCCCACGAAACTGAGGACGAATGATTGAAATTGGAAGAAAATTGTTTGAATGATAGGGAAGTGTCAGAATATTAGGTTAAAATGAAATATGATCAAACTTTGCAAATCAGAAACAAAAGCAAGCGCTACAATTGCTGGAAATACTCAGCAGGTTTGGCAGTATCTATGGAAGGAGATCAGTCTACATATTCCACAAATAGGATCAGAAGAAAGGTAACTAGAACCAAAATGTCAAATCGGGTTTGTCTCAGCAGATGGTGCCAGAAATGCTGAAGTCTTCCAGTAATGCCGGTGGAATACTGAGTAAGTGCTCGAATCGGCTAGACGTGACTATTAGTGTCCAGCAGGTATCTGTGTTAAAGCCTCAATTATTCACATTGTTCACTACTGACTTGGAGTTGTACAAATAATCGATTATCCAAATAAGCTGAAGGCATTAAATTGGACAGTATTGTAGACAGTGTTGGTGATCACATATTATTACAGCAGGACTGATAGATTAGGTGAGTGACCAAAGTTGTGGGAAATGAATTTTAATGTATGAGGTTATGCAATTAGGGCTGAAGAAGGGGCAGGGTATATGTAGAATTCGTAGAGTGAGTAAATGTTGTAAGGCGGTCGAGAGATTTCACTGGCGAGTATTCAGGGAGAAGACAGCTCAGTCAGTGCGACTGAACAGTGGAACAAGGATGAATACCCCAACCTGGCCAGAGATAAATAGAACGTATAGCATACAATAGAGAGTGGCGAGAGATGTAATTGACACAGATTCGAGGAGAAAATACCGCAAACAAAACTGAACTGGGAAGCGAGGAGTAAGACCTTCCCGATGATAAACAGGAGAAAAGCTTTCAATGGAGAGTGGCAGACAAACTTCACTGAGGAGGATTCTGTGGAAAGTCAGATCAGTCAGCAAGACTGAACAGCGGATCGAGGAAGACCCGCCATACCCACTCAACCACAATCCAGTACGGAACAAGTGGAAGAGCATTCAGCAAAGAGTGACAGACATAATTCACTCAGAAGCATTGTGGGAGAGGTCGACTCAATAACCACAACGTAGCAGCGTGTTGGGCGAGAACCCCTACTCCCGAATGGTAAATAGAAGGAAGAACATTCAATGGAGATGAGCAGAGAGACATTAGCCAGTGGTAAATGCGAATGGGTTTGGATGTGATATTCTTTTAAGGGTCAGTATGGATGTGTTGGTCCAAAGGGCCTACTTCCACACGGCCGGAATTCTAAGATTCTAAGACATCAATGGGGAGCATTCTGGGATGAGTTGACTCAGTCAATGCAACAAAACAGCGGATCGAGGAAGAACTCAATACCAGGGAATGGCAATCCCTAACACCGATATTACTGCAGTCTTTTTTCTTTCTACCTTTTCCAACCAAGGGGATTTCAGATAGTAGCCACGAAAGTACTTGATCACTTTGTAAAGATTGCACTGTAATTCAACTGGCCGGGTAATTGGAAATTCTCAACTAAACAAATTCAGAGTGGTCGCTTGGTGATGCATGTGCTGCTGCTTTTTAAAAGTGCAACTTCGAGGAACACTGGGCAAAGTGCGTTCAACGTACAAGATAAAGGCAAGCTAAGATTCTTTCATCTTTCTTCCTGTGAAGAGTCGGAGATGGCAGTTAAGGCCGTAGCGTGCTCCTATTCACAGATGTGGGAGATCAGGGAGCAGTCTCGTGTTTCTGATGACTATACACACCGAAAGTGTGAACATCAGCAGATCCTCAGAGACCGCATTGTTCAGTTGGAGGGGACCTGGATGCAAAGAGTAGCATGCAGAGTGGAAAGGAGTGTAATAGGCAGTAGTTACTGGGAGGTGGCCACGCCAAAGCTTCACTTTGAGAAACGGATGACCACCAGGAGAGTCGAGAAGGAAGTGCAAGAGTTTCCGATAGCCATTACACTCTGTAACAGCTATCCCGTTTTGAATACTGTTGAAGGTGGCATAGACTCTCAAGAGCGTGTAACAGCAGCATCCAGGCCATCACAGAAACACAGTGCCTGAGAAACACAGTGCCTGAGTAACAGAGTGTCTGAGAAACAGAGCCTGAGAAACACAATGCCTGAGAAACACAATGCCTGAGAAAAACAGTGCCTGAGAAACAGAGTGTCTGAGAAACACAGTGCCTGAGAAACACAGAGCCTGAGAAACACAGTGCCTGAGAAGCACAGTGCCTGAGAAACAGAGTGCCTGAGAAGGTTTTATGGAAGTTATTTATACAGCTGGAGTTCGATGAAAAGTCGTGTTAGGCTGGTATCCAGACTGTGACCTCTGCTTTTGACGATATAATGTACTTGGAAGACAATGCAGTTGCTGCTGTTAGTAAGTTTGCAGACAATACAATTTTCGGTGAAATTGTGCATAGTGACAGCAGAACATACATCATTTCCAGATTTAGCAGAGAAATTGAGTTGGAGTTCAAACTGCGGTCAGTGTATGTGGATGCACCTTGAGAGATCAAATGTTAAGGACAATTATGAAGTTAATGGAAGGTGCCACACAGGAGGTTACTGAGTAAGATGCCTCTGATGTTAGAGACAAAGTGGTAGCAAGGGTGGAAGTTTGACTCTCTAGCAGAAAGCAGACTTTGGAGATTAAAGGTTCCTTCTCAGGATGGCAGGCAGTGACAAGTGGTGTTCGTAAGGATTAGTGTTGGGACCACAACTTTTCACTTTCTGTATAAAGACCAAGGCGAAGGAATTCAGCTCTTTCTGGCGACGTTTGCAGAAGATACAAAGACACATAATGGGACTGGGAGCAATGAGGAATTTGGAAAGGTTCAGAATGGTTCGACTGATTAGGAAAGTTGGCACTGAAGTGGCAGATGCAGAACAACATGGAGAAGTGTGAGTTCATTCATTTTGGTGGAAGAATGGAGGCGTGGACTACTTTCTAAATTTGGACTAATTTCTGAAACCTGAAGTGGAATGAGACTTGCGTGTTCTTGTCCAGGAACCTCTCAAGGTAAACTTGCGTCAGTAGTTAGGAATGCAAACGGAATTTTAGTGTTTATTTTGTGAGCAAAGAATATAAAAAACTGGGATGTACTTCTGAATCGCTATAAGGCTCTGGTCAAAGCACATTCGGAGTATTGTGAGCAGTTTTGGACCACGGATCTCAGAAAGGATGTACGAGAGCTGGAGCGAGTTCAGGGGAGTTTCAATGAATCAAACGCTTAACATATGGGGAAATTTGAGGTCTCTGGGTTTGTGCTCGATTGAGTTGAGAAGAATGAGAGATGATCTATTTGAAACATATTGAATACTGAATGTCCTGGACAGAGTAGATGTTGGAAAGACGTTTCCATTCGGAAGAGAGACGAGGACCCGAGGACATAAACGTCGAGTAACGTGAAGATGTCTTAGAATGGAGATAAGGAGAAACTTCTTCATCCACAGTGTGGTGAATCTGTTTTTGCGATTGCTGTAGAACGCTGTGGAGGCCAGGTCATTGAACATATTTAAGAGGGAAATAGTTTCTTGAGCATTAAGGAGATCACGGATTATGGGGAGAAAGCGGTAGAATGGTGTTGAGAAACTTATCAGCAATGATTCAATGGTGGAGCAGACTCAATGATCTAAATGGATTAATTCCTGCGCCTATGCCTTATCGTTTTAAGATTTTTATTTGTGTGTTGTGTGGATTAGAGGGTATGAGCTTTCAAAAGAGTCAAGTAAAACTCGAACTGTTTTACACAGAAAATAGAGCAGTTTATGCCCTTCGGACCTTGATGTTTTGACAATCTTTAAATGTCGTCTAAGATGAAACTAAACGATATACCCTACATTGTACTATCGTCCACTTGCCTATCCAAGATTTGCTTCAATTTTTCAAATGTATTTGGCAGTACATTCCACACCCCTACACTCTGTGTAAAGACCCTAGCCCTGATAGCTCCCCTAAGCCATCCTTCAATCACCTTAAAATTCTGCCCTTTTGTGGTAGCCATTTCTGCCTTGGGGAAAAAAAGACTCTAGAGTATTTACTCTATCCGTGCCTCTCATCACCTTGTTTACCTTTATGATGTTTGCTTTCAACCTTTTTTGCTCCAATGTGAAAAACCTAAGCACCTTCAACCTTTCTTCATAAGGCATGACCTCCAGTCCAAACAGCATCTTGTTAAATCTCTTTCGGCACTTTCTCTCAAGCCTCCACATCCATCCTATAATGATGGGACCAGAAGTGAACAAAATATTCCAAGTGTTGACTAATCAGGTTTCCAGACTAATCAGGGGTCCATAGATTTGCAGAAAGTGAGGACTGCAGATGCTAGAGATCAGAGCTTAAAAATGTGTTGCTGGAAAAGTGCAGTCGGTCAGGCAGCATCAAAGGAACAGGGAAATCGAAGTTTCGGGCATAAGCCTGAAGAGGGGCTTATGCCCGAAACGTCGACTCTCCTGTTCCTTTGATGCTGCTTGACCTGCTGCCCTTTTCCAGCAACACATTTTTTAAGTTCCATAGAGTTGCAGCATATCCTCGCGGCACTTCAACTCAATCCCCCTGTTAATGAAACCCAGACAAAGTATACCTTCTTAACATTTCTTTCAACTTGTGTGGCAACTTAATTTGCTCCTGGGCATAGATCTCAAGATCCCTCTGTTCGTTCACGCTGCCAAGAAACCTGCCTTCAAATAACTACTCTGCATTCAAATTCGATCTTACAAAATGGATCACTTCATACTTTCAAGTTTGAAATCGATCTGACACTTAACCCAATAATGCATCATGTCAATGCCCCGTTACCACCAACAACAGCCCTTCACATGATCCACAACTTCACCAAACTTCAACGCATCGGAAGATTTATTAATACACCCTTCCAATTCCTCACTGAAGTCACTTATGAAAATTACAAAGAGGAGAGTCCCAAAAACAGATTCATCCAGAACACTGCTGGTCACCGAGCTCCAGCCCATACTTTCCATTAACTACCATCCTCTGTCTTCCAGTAGCCAACTATTTCTGTGTTCAGACAGACAAATTTTCCAACATCCCATACCTCCTTAATTTTTGATTGAGCCTGCCTTAGTGAACCTTATCGAAGATCGTGATAACACAATATGCGCACCACAATCACTGTTCTAACCTCATCAATGTGTTTTGTCATATCCTTGAAGAATACAAAAAAGTTTCTGTAGCATGATGAGCTCCTCAGGAAGCCATCATATTTAGAACAAAACAATTTTTTTTTCTAAGTAATCATAAATCCTGTCGCTCAAAATACTCTTTAACAATTTGTACACCACAGACCTAATACGGAATGGCCTATAATTCTCAGGATTCTCCCTGTTTCCTTTATTGAACAAAGGAATAACACCTGCCACCCACTAATCATCTGCTACTAATCCAGTTGACAGTGAGGGCTGAACGATCATCGCCAAAAGTGAGGCAATCTCTTCCCTCACTTGCTGAAAGACCCATGGGTATGTACCGTCTGGCACAGAGGACTTTTCTGTAGTTATGTTTTCCAAAACTCTCAGCACATCCTCCTTCTTAACATCAGTGTATTCGAACCCAACAGCCTGTTGCTCGCTGTCATCACAAACATCAAAGACCCCCTACCTAATGAATACTGAGGCAAAGAATTCATTCAGGACATGCTCTACCTCTGCTGACTCCAGGCACAAGTTCCCTCCTCTCTGCCTGATCGGCCGTACCCTCACTCTGTTTAACTTCCTTTTCCGCACAATTGCATGCAATGCCATACAATTTTCTTTAATCCTACACGCTAACGTTTTTATGCCCCTTCTACTTCTTTCATGCCCATTCATCAGTTCCTTCCTACTATCTTGTACCCCTATAAATTCCTGTCTGGTACCTACCTTCTTAACCTGACGTTATCTTCCTTCTTCCTCTTAATTAGATGCTCTACATCCCTTGTCGCTCACGGTTGCTTCGCCCTTTCATCCGTTCCTTGCCTCAATGAGACAAAACTATCATTTTCTCACAACAATTCTTCCCCAAACAACCTCCACATTTCTGTCGTGCCTTTTACTTACAACATCTGTTTACAATTTAGGCATCACAGTTTCTGCCCAATGGCCTTATAATTCCTCCTCCTTCACTCAAATTATTCGATTGGTATGCCTCTATTGTTTTCCATGACTGTAGCAAATATCAGGGAGTTGTGATCACTGTCACAGAAATGCACTCTCACAAAGCGAACTGAAACCTGGCCTGGTTCGTTGCCAAGCACCAAATCTAATATGGCCTCCCGTCTAGTCCACCTATGCACATCTTGAGTGAGAAATCCTTCCTCATCACACCTGGCACTACGCCAGTGAACAGTGACAGTGATAAAACTGCTGCATTCAAGCTATTTTAACTAAGTTTCCAATCAATATGATGGAAGTTAAAGTCACTCATGACAATATCGCTGTTACTTCTGCACCTTAGCAAATCTGCCGACCTACTTGCTCCTCCGTATCTCTGTTACGACTGGATTCTCTGTTGAACACTCCTAAGAAAATGGTGGCTCATTTTCTATATCTGACTTCCATCTATAATGACTATGTCGACAAACCTTCTCAACAACCTCACTTTCTGCAGCTGTCATACTATCGCCGATCAGCAGTGCCACTCCCCCACGTCTTTTACGTCTCTCACAATTACTTTCGAAACTTCAAAACTCTGGAACACCCAACAACCACTCCTGTCCCACGTCTCTGTCACGGCCAGTACATCATATTCCCAACTATTGATACATATTGTACATTCTTCACCCTTCTTCCTCATACTTCTTCCATTAAAACAGACACATTTCAAACTATCGCACTGACTACATGTTTGCCCTATAAACTGCCTATCTGTCTTCACAAACTCTCTGCACTCTCAACCCAGCTGTTGACAAGCGAATTCGTCCTCAGATCTGTCGCTCTGGTTTCCATCCGGGTTATGCCAAACTAGTTTAATTCCACCCGAGGAAATCTTGCAAGCCTCCCACCTTTCCAGTTCACGTTCAACCCGTTCTTCTTGTGCAGATTCCACTTTCGTTAGAAGCTAATCCAATGTTCCACATATATGAAGTCTTCCCTCCAACGTAATCCCTGGATCGACCAAGGCTAAGGCGAGATTATGCACTTAATAAATGCTTCGATGTGATTGACGGTCAGGTTATTTGCGAATTGAATTGTCTGCAACTAGGGTGTTTAAGGTGAGAGAGGCAATATTCAAATTAGATATGAGGGGCAAGTTTATTACTTGCATAGTGATAAGAGCCTGGGACGTATTGCAGAATGTCAGAGAAGGCTGGAGAGGCTGAATGGCCTCATCCCATTCCTATATACCAGTCTGAACGAAGTTTATTCCCTTGTTCTTCTGAAAAGTAATTGTCAGTTCCTGCTGTGAACAATAAAATGTTATGATGCCAGGAAAAGGCAGACAAAAAGATAGCAGCGATATAATTTGCACTCATGACTCAGCAAAGAAGGAAGCTAAAACCCCGAGGCTTATACCTCTTGGTCACACAACCAGATGGAGTCTTCAGAAAACCAAAGAGGTGACTACGACAGCCATGAATTGTACCAAGAAAAGTTCTCTTCGACTGTAATATTAATTGTGTAATTTCTGCCTGTTTTCATTTCTCCCTTAAATGCAACTGGTAAATTCTACCTCTGCTCTGTTGCCCTGGAGAAAATGGTGGGGAGGACATTCGTCTAAACAGTAATAGTTTCCAAAGAAAAGGATCGGTTCTGCCTGGATTTCGATTTAATATAATTAAATGAAGGCAAACTTGCATTTATATAACGTTTATAAGCACCAGCGAACGTGTAAAAAAAAAGGCGTTCTACTGGAAACCTTGTTTTGAATTGTGCACGTGGATTGATGTTAGATGATATCCGCTCAGCAAACTCACACAAGCAGCAAAGTCAGAAGTAGCCGGAAATCTGTTTTTGTCATTTGCTTGAGGAATAAACATTCACCAGGGCCGCGGCAGCTCGCTTCTGCTCTCCTTTCAAATAGACTAACGGGATATTTGCTCATTCTGGCGCTTCAACCCCGTTCCTGCTTGTTTTTTTTTGCCATAATGAAATGAGAAGGCGATACTTCAAAACTACCACACTGAGTTTCTTCTTGTCCCATCTGATTGAATAGTTCCTCCTGCTCCTCCGTAATCAGAAAACACAGACAAATTGACTCTGTAGGCTGTCTGTTGTTTCCTTACTTTCAATTACAGTATGCTTTGTCTGTCTTTGGAAACACACTTTACAATTATTAACTCTACAACGTGATGGTTGACGTTAGCCTCCATTATTAAAGACATTGATGTTTGTCGATGCGGAGTGAACTGCTCATCTCTGAGCACAGTGGCAGCCAAAATAAACAATATGTCACGCATTCATTACTTTGCAACTTACAACCAATTTCATCCTTTCGACTTTTTTTTAACTAAATGAGAACCGGAAGTCAGATTACAGGAAATTAGTGCATTGACTGAATGGTTGGGGGGGATATTGAGGTTTGCAATTGTGCCTCAGTATTGAAACAAGAACAGTGCCATGCAATTCCTTGTAGTAAAAATAAAAAGTGAGTTGAGGAGTTTGAAGGTTACAGTTCGTCTCCAAAATTGTAATATATTTGCGAAAAATGTGGCAGTCCTCCTTTTCAGGAAAAGTCAAAAACTTCTGCTGAATTAATTTTCTGTAGGTTCACCAAAGCAACTGCACTCATGTTTATTTCAAAAGGTAAACTGAAACAAATGATGTAATGGTCTCCCTGGAGCCTATAATGAAGCATAAATGTGACAAATTTCGGTTCTGTTCAGATTACCTTGTAATGTAACGCTATCCATAACAATGCATGGACTGCCAAAAGGTCTGGTGTTTACCATTTACTATCCCGCTCTTGTGTGTATAGGAGTTCCAGGTAAAAAAACTGTACATTGTAACAGCACTGCTGTTGTTTACCGCGAGTGTTCTTTCATGATCTTTATTCTTCCTCTGACACTTATTCTTCTCTACTCTGGCATGCTCTACCTTCCTATCCAACAACTGGATTATCTTGAAAGTCTTCATTCAATTATTGCAATTTATTCTGATTTACTTATCATTCTTTACTGGAGACATGCTACTTGTGTTTTATAATATTACCACAGCCCCCATTTCATGATATTGACATTTATGTTAGTGGTAAACTCAAGATTCTTTTCCAACTGCATGTTATTCTTTTAACTATATGAATTCACACTTTTAAGCGCCTGTATTTCTCCTGTAACATTATAATTTCTGTCTTAAACACTTCCGCAACGATCGTTTCATTCATTTGTACAATTAACAGCTCTCATTTACTTGAAATATTTCTCAGTGTAGATTCTCACAGTTACTGTCAATAGACTTGCAGCAGTTGGACAGCAATGGATCCAAAAGACAATTCATCACCACATGTTCCGCGACAACGAAGGGACCAGGCATAAATACTGAATATTTTATGGGCGAGATTAACAGTATAACTTTCATAAAATCGGAACAATCACATTTTATGCTTGTGTGTGCTATGTTTGAGTGCATGCTCACTTCTCCTCTTGCCATGCTTTATTTTCCAGAACAAAATGGGAAAGGGTGGTGGTGTACTTTGTTTTGTGAATGTGAGCATAACTGCAAAATACTGCGTTCTCAAGGGAAATCTTATTTATATAATTCACATAGTTATGGTTCTTGTCTTATCTATTTTTCCTCGAGTACAGCCTACTTGCTGTGCTTTTTGCAGAGAGACACTTGATCAACTTTAAATAAATGTTCAAATATTTTCCACAACATGTTTAGTCATTTTTCACCGTATATCAAACATTCCGAATTGTTTTCAGTGTGTTTCCAATTCCTTCTCAGTGTTTTCTTACAGTATTTCAAATTCCACTATGAGTGCAATGCTGAACTAGACATTTCATCATCAAAGTTATGGATACCAATATTGCTGTTTTCCGTAATGAAAACTGACATTTCTGGAATAAATTCAGTAGGTCTGGCAGCATTTGTGGGGAGAAAGAAAAGTTATCTCTTATATTGCAGCGACCCTTCTTCAGAACAGATTCATCAGTGAAATGTCACTGGACCCTTTCGATTCTGATTTTGTTTCTGATTTCCAGCATTCACAATGCTTTCTTTTCTCTCCTATTTAAATAGATACATTCGTGTCAAGAACAACGGGACTAATGTTTAAGGTTTCAATATGATTTGGAGAATTTGAGTGAAGGTCGAAAACGGCACATGTGTCGTGATGTATTTCCTGATGAAAATCAGAGAGAATTAATATTTGTTATACCGGAATACATTAGAATGTGTGTATACAGAAAGGGACATTATATATATTTTAGTGTAATCAGTGCACGTAGACATGCAGATGCAGACAGCACACAAATGTGCTTATTGATTTAAAGGCAAGTGGATTTGTGTTCTGAAGTTTGAATGCCTTACTGCTGTTATACAGTGCTAAGCTGAGACCACAACTACGTTATAGGGTGCAGTTTTGGTCTTCCTACCAGAGAGAGAAAATAGCTGACATTATGGAAGTGCAGAAAAGGTTCACGTGGCTGATGTTGTGGGTAGCCTCTATGCTGTGCAGGTCAGCAGAATGAAAGGCGACAGACTGACATATATGGAATTAAACAAAGACTGACGGGTAAAATGCAATGCAAATATTTTACATGGTTCCAGTCTCCGAAACCAGGGAGTAACCTCTCAGATATGGTGTTGACAAGTTACGAATGGGGAAAGTTAATTTCATCCAAATGACAGAGAACCTGTGAAAATCCAGATGACTATGGAAGGCACGTGAAAGGTTAAGTGATGTTTTAAACATTCCTTAATTAAAAATGGGTTAAGTGCATGGAGAGAAAATTAGAATGTGACAAGTAGTTAGGGAATCAATCCTGATCAAAGTGAAATGTGGAGCAGATTCCATGCAATAATCATATACCACTGCTCCAGTTTTCTGTTTTTCTAAGATTGTGTTAAACACAAAAGCAGTCAACGAAAAGGAAACACTCATATATGTGCTCCCTTTCACATGCCAATAACATGCGAGAAGTCTTTCTCTGTTACAGCTAACTTGGCAGTGATTGTGATTCTGCCCCGTGGAAGATGCGGTCTATCCAGTTGTATCACACACTACTTTTTGGCAATGGCAGTCATGGACATTTTAGTCATCATCGCTGCTGTGGTTGTAAACCGGATTGTTCGCATTTATTTACAGTTTATTTTCCTATCCATCACGCCAGCATGCAGTTTGCGTTCTGTCATAATTGCTGCTACTCTTGACAGTTCTGTGTGGCTCACAGTCGCTTTCACCTTTGATCGATTTATGTCCATTTGTTGCCAAAAGCTAAAAACGAAATATTGCACTGATAAAACTGCAGTGAAGGTGATCGGGATAATTTGTGCTTTGAGCTGCTTCAAAAGCGCCTTCTTGTACTTTATATATGAACCGATGTACACAATCAAGCAAACACCCTGGTTCTGCAGCACAAAACCCGTATTTCACACATCAGCAGCATGGGCTGTGTACGACTGGATGTGTCGCATTCTGACTCCTTGTCTCCCGTTCATTCTGATTTTATTGTTCAATGCTCTCACAGTCAGGCACATTCTCGCAGCCAACAGAACCCGCAAGAGATTGCTGCACCAGAACAATGGAGAACATGACCCAGAGTTGAAGAACAGAAGGAAGTCTATTGTTTTACTTTTCTCCATTTCGGGCAGTTTTATTCTCTTTTACTCGCTACATTTTAGCAATTTTCTCTACGTGAGAATTGCTAGTCTCACTTACTTTTCAGGTATAAACTTTGATCAATCTAATTTTATTCTGGAAGAAAGCGGATTCATGTTACAACTGTTGAGTTCCTGTGTCAACCCATTCATTTACGCGGGAACACAGAAAAAATTCAGGGACGAACTACAGAATGGTGCGAAATGTTTAAGTAATATGATTCTAAAATTGTTCAAATTATGGAAATAATAAAATCCAACATCATGTTTTCATTCTCATGCATATATTTTTTGTTTGTCAACTTCAATAAAAGTTTCTCTCCTCAGGGCCTTCGTCACTCACTTTGGAATCATAATAAACTTCATTTTAATACCACAAAAGTTTTTGCAGCGTGATTACAGCAGTCAAAATAAGTGTGTTGGTGGGAAAATTTCCAGAAAGAACAATTCAGGCCAGAATAAACGTAAGGGGGGAAAATGAGCATTGCTTCAAGCAAATATCTGAAGTTTCCTGATGATGTAATAGAAAGAGACCGTGATGTCACGTCTACTAGTGTCAGTTAAATTGAAACGAACATCCGTCTGGTGCACCACACCCAACTGGAGGGAAAGCTGTCTCTTGTCAAATAAAATAAGGGCCGGAGTAAAGTTGATACAAACTTGACAACAAGAGAGCAGACAGAGATTAATGTTTACTGCACATTTTGTTTCGACTGGGGAAAACTTGTGTTGGAATTGCTCTGGGATTGGTAGTGGAATCTCCATATATTTGAGTTAATCCAAACCTCTGCGACACATGTGTGAATTCCCATTAAGTCTCTTAACCTTATCACCTCTGCGTTCACCAAATAGCCTCACCTCTTGCTCAAGTCAAGCCTTTGTGCAAGAGGTATCACAATGGACTTGATATCCCTCAACAGCTTCAGCAATCCCTAATGACATCGAACCCCACAGTTTCCGTGGAATCTGCTAAATCTTGCAAGGTGCAGATTTTGGGTCATACTATCTACATCTTTGATAAATACATATTGAGTTACCGTAGCCCCACGGTGTGCTAATACTACCAGAGCTTTCGCCCTTTATAATTGTCCTCTTCGATTGAAGTTTTTTGATCTTGTATAACTGGATAGATATTTCTATTGCTGTCATATATGGTTACATAATGTTATAGTGCAACAAAATATCCCATTTTACAAGGAAAACGCTATTTTGTTGTACACTATAGGGAGAAAGACAAAATATTTTTCACACCTTTTTTGTTACCCAATGCACCGAGTTAATATAAAGCTACAAGAGTGACGCAAAGAGTTTTGAACAACTCAAGTGTGTCCAATGGATCAAAGAAATTAAGCTGATCAAGAGTGTTTCTGAAAAGATGACCACAGAGATAGTGATGATGTCGGCAATTGCACTAATTGTTTCACCGGTTACAAACATCGAATCCAACAGCAAGGACACGGGCCCTTTGGCACAAAATGGAACATGTTGATTAAAATGTCCATCCAATCTATCCCGTTTCTATCTACTTTACCAATATCCTTCTCATCCTTTCCTATCCATGTATTTAAACAAATACCTTTTTGAATGCTGTGTGTGAACCTGTTTCAAGCCCTTCCCCAGCACCTAATTCCATATGTGTACCATCCTCCTGTATAAAAACGTTGACCCTCAGTTTCCCTTTTATTCTTTCAGATCTCATCTTAAACTGATGCCCTCTGGTACTCGATTCCCCTACCCTGGGAAAATGACGGAGTGCATTCATCCTTTCCATGCGTCTCTGGATCTTATGAACTTATTCATGATGCCCCCACAGTGTTTACTTTCTCAAGAAACACTCCTTTGCTTGTCCAACCTCTCCCTGCAACTCAGACCTTTGAGGCCTAGCAACATCTTTGCTCACTTGTTCTGTACTCTATGCAGTTTAATCACATTCATCCCATAGCACGTTGACGGAAACTGAACACTGTACCACCAAGTGCGACCTCAACAACATTCTTTACAATTGCAGGATAACTTCTAAACGTCCATACTCAATGCCAGAACGATGAAAGTGAATGCGCGAAAAAACTTCTTCACTGCTCGGTCTACCTGCAACGACACTTCCATAGAACTTCACACCTGAACTCCAAGTTCCCTCTGTTCAACTACACTCCTTAAATCCATAAGATTCAGCAAGAAACTCCTGCCTTGATTTGAATTTTCAAAACACAAAACATCACACTTACCTGTATTAAACACCACTTGCCATTTCTTGGTCTAATTCCACAGGTGATCAACGACCTGCTGCAATTTCTGATAAGCTTTCTCACTATTCCACGAAAGTATTTCATGTCATCAGTAAACTTTTTCGTCAAACTTTCTAAACTTGTATATGGTCATCCGAACGATTGATAGAGATAATAGAAAGCAATGAGCCCAACACCAACTCCACTACAGTAATGGAGGGTCTGCACAGGGCCCCCGGGCTCAGGATTCCATTACCTCCCTCCCTCCTCACGTTTCTCCACTCTGCCTCTCTCCACTCTCTCCCCTCCCTCTCTCTAGTCTCTCCATTCCACTCGCCCGTTCCTTTCTACATCTTTCCCTTCCTTCCCACTCCCTGTCATTCCTTCCCTCCCGTCCATCCTTCCCTTCCCCCTCCACTTGCCTTCCTCTATCCCCTCCCTCGTTTTCTTCCTCCCTCCTTCCTCTGTTCCGTCTCTCCTTCTGCCTCATCTTTCTCTCTGCCCCCTTCCCTCTCTCTCCCCTCCCTTCTTCCCGCCCCCTCCCTCCCATCCCTTCTCTTGTCTTCCCATCCCTTCCATGGTGTCAACCTGGTGAAGTTACCAACCCGGACTACTTACCTGCCAAATAGCATAAACAGCAAGTGATAGACAAAGCTAAGCAATCCCAATATCAACGGATCAGATCAAAGCTCTGCAATCCTTTCACATCCAGTCGTGAATGTTGGTGAACAATTAAATAACTTACTGGAGGAAGAGGCCCAACAGACATTATCATTCTCAATGTTGGAGGAGCCCATTACGTCAGTGCCAAAGGCTGATGCATTCACAACAATCTTCGGACAGAAGTGGTGAGTGGATGATCTATCTCGGTCTCATAAAGTGGCCCTCAGCATCACAGGTACCATTCTAAACCAATTCGATTCACTCCATATGATGTCAAGAAACGTATATAGACCCTGGATACTGCAAAGACAATGGGCCCTGGTTACATTCCAGCAATAGCACTGAAGACGTGTACACCAGAACTTGCAGCTCCCCCAGTCAATCTCTTCCAGTACAGTTAAAACACTGACATCTATCTGACAAGGTGGAAAACTGCTCGTACATGCCCTACACACTCCTTAAATCCATATAATTCAGCAAGAAACCCCTGCCTTGATTTGACTTTTTAAAACGCAAAACCTCACACTCACCGATATTAAACACCATTTGCCATTTCTCAGTCTAATTCCACAGCTGATCAAGGTCCTGATAAGCTTTATCACGATTCCACGAACCTATCTATTTCATGTCATCAGTAAACTTTCTCATCAAACTTACTAAACTTGGACATGCTCATGATGGCAGTTTCTCTCTTGGTGGCAGTTACTCCTTCGATGGCAGTTTCTCTGCCGATGGCAGTTACATTCTCAATGGCTGCGACTCAGTCGAAGGCAGTTTTACTCTGTCGAGAGCAGTTACTCTCCTGGTGGCAGTTATTCTCTCAATGGCAATAACTCTGTCGATGACAGTTACTCTGTCCATGGCAGATACTCTGGTGATGGCAGTGACTTTGGTGATGGCAGTTACTCTGACGATGGTAGTTACTTTGGTGATGTCAGTTACTCTGGCGATGGCAGTTACACTGGCGATGGCAGTAGTTCTGTCGCTGGCAGTTACTCTGGCGATGGTAGTTACACTGGCGATAGTAGTTACTCTGGTGATGGCAGTTACTCTGGTTATGGCAGTTACACTGGCGATGGCAGTTACTTTGGTGATGGCAGTTACTCTGGCGGTGGCAGTTACTCTGTTGATGGTAGTTACTCTGTTGATGGCAGTTACCGTGGTGATAGCAGTTACTCTGTTGATGGCATTTACTCTGACTTTCAAAATGCCTGCGTTTTATACCCCCAACATTGACTCATCTCATTGGTTCAAAATTGGCAAAACAATAAATTCAAACTCAATTGCGTTTTAGTATCCCAAGGCATAATTTTAAATGATTGGTTAAATTGGAATTATGGTGAAAAATTAACCAACCCAGGTATCTGTTTCACAGCCAAGTGTTACATATTTTCAATTTTCCAGTACACACTGAGACTACTAATTAGTCGTTTGACAGGTGACTGTGAGCAACGTTGAGTGTGGGAGTCAGTGGTTCTGAGGAAGGTGAGGCTATGGACTGAGGAACAATTAAAGCAAGATGGGTGCTGAAGACAAGGGCAAAAAACCTTTATGAAGAAGTGTGCATTGTGTCACACTGTCAAGTGAGGAGGCAATCATAATTTTGGGGCAAAATTGTGTGGTGTATTTGGCTGGAAGACTGGACAAGCTGAAGGATTTTCTTACAATGATGCACACAGAAATAAAAGTTTTATCTGGAATGGGGAGATACTAGACACTTACTTGCAAAATTCGCGGAAATATATTCCAGGAACAAAAATGATCTTTGCAGGTCTCAAGAAGAAGAGTGAACGTGAAGACTTGATAGCTTATCTGAAATCTACCACAGCAAAAAGGCTTTGGAGAGGGTGCAAAAAAGGCTTACCAGGATGCTGCCTGAACTGGAGAGCTTGTCTTACGAAGAGAGATTCACTAAGGTCGGACATTTCTCTCTGGAGAGTAGAAGGAAAAGAGGTGACCTGATTGAGGTATACAAGGTATTGAGAGGCGTGGATAGAGTCAATAGCCCGAGATTCTTCCCCAGGGCAGGATTGACTGGCATGAGGGGTCATAGTTTTAAGATATTAGGAGGAAGGTGTAGAGGAGACGTCAGGGGTAAAGAGAGAGCTGAGAATGTTTGGAATGCATTGTCAGTGATGGTGGGAGAAGCAAAATGACATTTAAGCGACTTTTGGGCACGCATATGGACAGCAGTGAATTTAGGGGTTTGTAGGTTAGGTTAGCTTATTTCATTTTCGATTAGGAATAATCCTCGGCACAACATTGTGGGCCAAAGGGCCTATTCTGTGCTGTACCTTCCAATGTTCAATGTTCAAATAACTAACAGAATCTGCTGCCTTATTTATTGATCAGTTTAGATTTGACTCCTGATTGAACAACGTCTGATGGTATTATTAATGTTGCAATTGAATTTTTAACTCTCTTTTTATCGACGTGTCCAATTCTGGCATTCTCTACCATCCTGTAACATTGCACTGTTCAGTTTTAAATTTGGAAATCATTAATCCTTTCAACTAATAAGAATAAAAGGGACAGTCAAACCAAATATAATTTAAAAACGCGGCCACATCGAGGTACCTCTAAGCTCTCACTTCAGAACAGCCTTCAAACTCTCGTAAAGTTACAATAAACTCCTTCAATTCCATAATATAAAAGACACTTTATGTGTAGTTCAAATTACAGAGTCATTGACTTTCCTTCCAATCTGAGCAGCAGATTAGGAGGATACGTGAACCCTCACATCGAGGCCAAATTCATGGGAGGTATTTTGCCTGTCCTTGTATTGTGGAATCCATGAAGGAAATTGCCACATACCTTGAGCTCTGCTGTCTCCGGATTATTATCACCATAAGACTTGCTCCAACACTTGTAACCTGAATGGCTCTGTGTTTGGGTACAAGTGATTGAAAGAAGGCCGGATACATAACACTGAAATTTCATTTGTTATTCTTCTCAGGTTGAAAAGCTGACAAATCTGTTGTTTCGATGAATCAAGCGGACCTTGTCGATTGGCTCCTTATTGGTGTAACCAAGTGATTTAAATATTTAATCATCAAGAGGTACAGCCTCAGGCAAAAGTCACTGAGACTTTTGTTGTGATTACTTGAGGGTTACTGAGCAGAGGGAGATCATTTCACCACTTCTCAACAAACCGCTAATCGCTTGTGAACTTGCTGGTGCCTGAACATGGTTCATAATGAGGTGAACAGAATGGAGGACAGAGTGAATCTATTCTCAGACAAGGAGCAGGTCAATGGTCTCTCCCCCTTGTAAACGAATGGAATTCCTAAACATACTTCCCACATTCCTACCGTTTCTTTGAGGTGAGTGTCCTTTTATCTCTAGCCTTGTTGAGGAGTCAATCTTTAATCTCGTACAGCACATGTACACAGCCTCACCCCCTCACCCCCCAACTGTAAATATTGTACTTTTTTTTCAGATTGTGTGTCTGGTAAAAAGATCTTTCCGACCCATTGCGCTGAAACACTCACTGGGGGGTATGTCTCCTACACTCCAGTCTTTTCCTGTTGGAACAGGGATACAAATCTGATTCTCGATAGGAATGAGAGTGACATGGTAGTTGTTACAGGGGTGTTTAACCTTCCAAATATTGACGTTTACTACTACAATTCAAGCGCTATATATCAGTCAGGTTGTATCCAATGTGTGCAGGAGCATATGTAGACAGGCTAACAAAGGGTGAGGCCTCTTTTGATTCGGTACTGGGTAATGAAAATGGCCAGGTGATAGATTTGAAGTTAGGTGAGCACCTTAGTGATAGTGACCACAGTTCAGTTATGTTTACTTCAGTGATGGGAAGTGATAAGCATATACTGCAGGGCAAGAGTTAAAGCGGAGGAAAAGACCATTACAATGCAATTAGGCAAGATTTAGGATGCATAGGATGGGGATGGAAACTGCAGGGGATGGGCACAATTGAAACGTTGAGCTTTTTCAAGGAATAGCTATTGCACGTCCTTGATAATTGTGTACCTGTCAGGCAGAGAGGTAGTTGTTGAGTGTGGTAGTCGATTATTACTAAGGAAGTTAAATCTCTAGTCAAAAGGAAGAAGAAAGCTTATGTTATGATGAGATCGGAAGGCTCAGTTAGGGCACTTGAATGTTACAAGTTAGACAGGAAAGATCTGAAGAAAGAGTTAAGAAGAGCCAAGAGGGGGCATTGAGAAGTCATTAGCAAGTAGGGTCAAGGAAAACCACAAGGCTTTCTATAGGTATATCAGGAATAAAAGAACGATGAGAGTGAGATTAGTGTCAATCAAGGACAGTAGTGTGTGGCGTCAGACGAGATAAGGGAATTGCTAAATGCATACTTTTCATCAGAATTGACACCAGAAAAAGATAATCTTGTCGAGGACAATACTGAGATAAAGTCTACTAGACTAGATGGGATTGAGGTTCACAAAGAGGAGGTGTTAACAATTTTGGAATGTGTGAAAATAGGTAAGTCCCGAGGCCATATGGGATTTTTCCTACGATTCTCTGGAAAGCCAAGGAGGAGGTTGCAGAGCCTTTGGCTTTGATATTTATGGCGCTATTGTCTACAGGAATAGTGTCAGATGAATGGAGGATAACAAATGCTGTCTACCTTGATCAAAAGGAGAGCAGAGAACACCCTGATAATTATAGACCAATGAGCTTTAGTTCTGTTGTTGATGAAGTGTTGCAAAAGGTTATAAGAGATAGAATTCATAATCATTGAGAAAGAAATAAGCTGATAAGGGATAGACAACACGGTTTTATGAAGGGTAGGTCATGCCTCACATACCTTATTGAGATTTTTTTCAAGAATGCGACAGAACAGGTGGATGAGAGTAAAGCGGTTGATGTCGTGTATAGGATTTTCAGTAAGGCATTTGGTAAGGTTCACTACGGTAGGCACAAAGTGCAGAGGAATAGGATTGATGGTGATTTAGTGGTTTGGATCAGATATTGGCTAGCTGAAAGAAAACAGAGGATGGGCATTGCTTGGAATTGTTCATCCTGGAGTTTGGGTACTAATGGCGGACCACAATGATGTGTTTTGGGTCCACTACTGTTTGTTGTTTTTAATAAACGACCTGGATGAGGGCAGAGAAGGATGGGTTAGCAAATTTGCGGATGACACTAAGATCAGTGGACTAGTGATCAGTGCCGAAGGGTGTTGTAGGTTAGAGAGGGACATAGCTACGCTGCAGAGCTGGGCTGAGAGGTGGCAAATGGAGTTTAATGCAGAAAAATGTGAAGTGATTTACTTTGTAAGGAGGAACAGGAATGCAGCGTATTGGGCAAATGATCAGATTCTTGGTAGTGTAGGCGAGCAGAGGGATCTCAGTATCGACGTACATCGATCCCTGAAAGTTGCCACCCTGGTTGACAGGGTTGTTAAGATGCAATGCGGTGTGTTGGCTTTTATTGGTAGAGGGATTGAGTTTCAGAGTCACGAGTTCATGCTGCAGTTGTACAAAACTCAGGGATGGCTGCACGTGGAGTATTGCATGCAGTTCTAGTCACCATATCACAGGATGGTTGTGGAAGCTTTGGAAAAGGTTCAGATGAGATTTACTAGGCTGTTGTTTGGTATGGACGGAAGGTCGTACGAGGAAAGGCTGAGGAACTTGAAGCTGTTTTCATTGGATAGAAGAAGGTTGAGAGGTGACTTAGCTGAGACATATCAGGCAATAAGAGTATTAAATAAGGTGGACAGTGAGAGCGTTTTTCATTGGATGTGATGGATAGCCGAGAGGACATAGCTTAAAATTGTTGGATGATAGATGTAGGACAGATGACAGAGGTAGTTTCTTTATTCACAGGAGTTTAGAGGCGTGGAATGCACTGCCTGCAACTGTAGTACACTCACCAACTTTAACTGCATTTAAACGTTTATTGGATAGTCATATGGATGAAAATGGAATTGTGTTCATTGGATGGGCTTCAGATTGTTTTCACAGGTCGACACAACATCGAGGGTGGAAGGGACTGTACAACTCTGAAATGTTCTATTCCCTAACACTTCTCCTAGATTCAAAGCTGATGAGTCCATCATTCATCAGGAAATGCTGGAGTCTATTATGAAGGATGAGATAAACAATCATTTGCAAAGCATCAATCAGTTTGCACACAGTCAACATTGGTTTCTGAAAGGGAAACACTATTGACAAAAGTATTGAAAGTTTTTGAGGATATAACTGGTAAAGTAGGTACAGGAAAACCAATGGATCCGGGAGTTTGTATTTCCAGAATAATTTAATAACATCGCATGTATGTGTAAGATTGCCAAATCAGAGCACATTAATGGTAATATACTAACATGGAATCCATGAAGGATTTTAGAGTGTTATCCAAACTGCTGAGTCACCAGTGAATTCACACTGGGGAGAAGCCATTCACTGCTCTGATTTTGTGAAGGTATTCACTCAGTCATTCCACTTTCTGGTATGACAGTGAGTTCACACTGAGGAGAGGCCATTCACCTACTCTGTGTGTGGAAACAGGGCTTTACTGATTCATCAAACCTGCTGGCATACCACTAACATAACACCAGGCGGAAATCATTCAACTGCTCTCAGTGTGGGAAGGAATTCACTCCGTCATCCAGCTTCCTGATACACCAGCAAATACATGGCGGGTGGGAACCATTGCCCGTGAGTTCACGTTGGGGACCAAAATATTCACTTGCTCTGTGTATGGGAAGGGATTTGCTTGGTCACCAATCCTGTTTAAACAACAATAAATTCACAATGACCACAGTCCAAAGGTTTTACTCTTACTCTTACACCAGTGAATAAATCATACAGCATTGAAACAGACCCTTCAGTCCAACTCACTTGCCCTGCCCAGATATCGTTAACTGATGTAGCCTCATATGCCTATGTTAGGCCCACATCCTTCTAAACACTTCTTATTCATGTATCCATTTAGGTGACTTTTAAATGTTGAGATTGTACCTCATTCAAACACGATCTCTGTCAGCCAGTTCCACACATACAACATCCTCTGCATGGAAATGTTGCCCATCCAATCCCTTTTAAAACTTTTCCCTCTCAACATAAACCTCTACTTTTAGACGCCCCTCCCCTGGGGAAAATACTGTGGCCATTCAATTCATCTACGCCCCTCCTGTTTACATGAACCAGCATAACATCACCCCCCTCAGCTTCCGTTGCTCCAGGTAAGAAAAAAGTCCCAGCCTCTTTGCCCCATATCTCAAACCCCCTAGATTTGCCAACATCTTTGTAAATCTTATCTACACACTTTCAAGTTTAGCAGCATCATTCCCATAGCAGGGTGACCAAAAATATACAATGTGTTCCGAAAGTGGCTTAGCCAGTGTCATGTACAGGTGAAATATGACATCCCAACTCGTATATTCAACGCAACAACCAATAAAGGCAAGTACGCCAACTGCCTTCTTCACCACCCAATCTACCTGAGACTCCACTTTCAACCAACTATACAACTACATTCTTAGCTTTCTTTGTTTGTCAACACTCTGCAGTGCCCTACCGTTAACTCTGGAGCTCCTGCGCAGCTTTCCCTGAACAAAATGCATTACGTCACATTTGTCTAATCTCCATCTGCTGCTTCTTGGCCCACTGGCCCATCTAATCAAGGATCTAATCCGTTTACACTGAGATATCACTTTATTGTGCATTATATCACCTATTTTGGTGTCAGCTGTAAACTTACTAACCATTACCTCTGTATTCACATCCAAACAATTTTTATAAATGACAAAAAGCAGCATATCTGGCCTGGGTTGTTTGTTCCTCAACTCTGCTCATTTCAAAATGCTGGTATTATGGTTGAAATGTTAATCACATTGCGTTATTGTTTTGGAAATGATTACAACATCAGTTTAAATCAAAGCATTCACACTGGGTATAAACTATCCATCTACCCAGTGTGTGACTTGGGATTTTCTCTTTCATCAGGACTGGTTAAACACCCATGAGTCTGTGAGGGGGTGCATGTGTGAGTGTGGGAGTGTGTGTGTAGTTGTCCGGATGAATGGGCAACGCACAGCAATCAACAGACAGGAGAATTCCCTACCAGTTGGGGAATACTTCAGTGGTCCAGGACATTCAGCCTCGGACCTTTGGTGACCATCCTCCAAGGTGGACTTTGGGACAGGCAGCAGAGGAAAGTGTAAAAAGTGAGTTCTGCAGATGCCGGAGATCAGAGCTGAAAATATGTTGCTGGTTAAAGCACAGCAGGTTAGGCAGCATCCAAGGAAAAGGATTCATTCCTGATGACTGGCTCAGGCCCGAAACGTCGAATTTTCTGTTCCTTGGATGCTGTCTAACCTGCTGTGCTTTAACCAGCAACACATTTTCAGCAGAGGAAAGTGGCCGAGCAGAGGCTGATAGCTAAGTTCGGTACCAATAAGGAGGGGCTCAACCGGGATATTGGGTTCATGTCACATTACAGGTGACCACCAATGCACATTACAGGTGACCACCAATAAACTGATGAAGGAGCATCGCTCCGAAAGCTAGGGTGCTTCCAATTAAACCAGTTGGACTATAACCTGGTGTTGTGTGATTTTCAATCAGGAATAAAGGCAGTGAGCCTGAATCATGGAGAGATAAGCTAGACGAGTGTGGGGGTGGGGAGAAAGTAGCATAGAGTACAATGGGTGAGTGGGGGAGGGGATGACGGTGATAGGTCAGGGAGGAGAGGGTGGAGTGGATAGGTTGAAAAGAAGATAGGCAGATTGGACAAGTCTGGACAAGTCATGGGGACAGTGCTGAGCTGGAAGTTTGGAACTCGGGTGAGGTGGGGCAAGGGGGAATGAGGAAACTGTTGAAGTAAGAGCTTCAGGGCAGAGGAAATGACTTGGGAGTTGCAGTGGGAGAGGGACTCCCTAAGATTCTTGTAGAGAGAGGAGGAAAACTTCTTCAAGGCAGGCATCCTTGCAAGAGGATTCGCAGTCGGGTTAAAATCAACGAGGTAAAAACAATGACTGAAGAAGCTGGAAAGCAGATTCTGGATTAGTGGTGCTGGCCCAACACCTTCAACATATTGTCTAGCTATCACCATTGTTATCAGCTCACCCGAGAATGCAACTTTTAAAAAAAAAGATTTTGTGATTTACACATGAAAGAAGTGACACAATCACTGTTTTCTGAGAGATGAGAGGCTTAACAGACGATCATTTTTTCCAATGTATAATTTCAGTTACATTACACTGCAAATTTAAACTACATTACACCGGCCCAATGATAAACAGGGCGTATAGCATACAATAGAGAGTGGCGAGTGACGTAATTAACACAGATCCAGGGAGAAAACACCTCAGACAAGACTGAACTGGGAAGCGAGGAATAAGCCCTTCCAGATGATAAACAGGAGAAAAGATTTCAATGGACACTGACAAACAAACTTTACTGTGGAGAACTCTGGGGAAGGTCAGCTCAGTCAGCAAGACTGAACAGCGGATCGAGGAAGATCACCCGCTCTCCCCCGCCCTCCAACCAATACCGACTCAAGCACAATCCAGTGCTAAACAAGTGGAAGAGCATTCAGCAAAGAGTGACAGACATAATTCACTCAGAAGAGTGGGAGAGGTCGACTCAATAACCACAACGTAGCAGCGTGTTGGGCGAGATCCCCTACTCCCGAATGGTAAATAGAAGGAAGAACATTCAATGGAGAACAGCAGAGAGACATTAGCCAGCGGTAAATGCGAATAGGTTTGGATGTGATATTCTTTAGAGGGTCAGCATTGACGTGTTGGTCCAAAGGGCCGACTTCCACACGGCCGGTATTCTAAGATTCTAAGACATCAATGGGGAGCATTCCGGGAGGAGTCGACTCAGTCACTGCATCAAAACAGCGGATCGAGGAAGAACTCAATCCTAGGGAATGGCAATCCCTAAGACCGATATTACTGTAATATTTTCGTCTTTCCACCTTTTCTAACCAAGGGGATTTGAGAAAGTAGCCACGAAAGTACTTGATCACTTTGAAAAGTTTGCACTGTAATTCAACTGACGGTGAATTGTACATTCTCAACAAAACAGTTTCAGAGTGATCGCTTTGTGATGCATGTGCTGCTGGCTTTTATCAATGCAACTTCGAGGAACACTGCACAAAGTGCGTTCAACGTACAAGATAAAGGCAAGCTAAGATTCTTTCATCTTTCTTCATGTGAAGAGTCGGAGATGGCAGTTAAGGCCGTGGCTTGACCCTATTCGCAGATGTGGGAGATTAGGTAGCAGTCTAGTGTTTCTGATGACTATACACACCGGAAGTGTGTACAGCAGCTCCTCAGAGACCACATTGTTCAGTTGGAGAGTACCTGGAAACAACGAGGAGCATGCAGAGTGGAAAGGAGTGTAATAGGCAGTAGTTATAGGGAAGTGGCCGCGTCAAAGTTTCAGTTTGAGAAACGGGTGACCACCAGGAGAGGCGAGAAGAAGTGCAAGGGATTCTGATAGCTATTCCGCTCGGTAACAGCTATCCCGTTTTTAATACTATTGAAGGGGGCATAGACTCTCAGGAGCGTGTAACAGCAGCATCCAGGCCTTCACAGAAACGCAGTGCCTGAGAAACACAGTGCCTGATAAACTGAGTGCCTGAGAAACACAGTGCCGAAGAAACAGAGAGCCTGAGAAACTCAGTGCCTGAGAAACACAGTGTCTGAGAAACAGAGTGCCTGAGAAGGTTTGGTGGAAGGTTATTTTTATGGCTGGAGTTCTATGAACAGTAGTGTTAGGCAGGTATGCAGACTGTGACCTCTGCTTTTTATGATATAAAGTACTTGGAAGACAATGCAGTTGCTGCTGTTAGTAAGTTTGCAGACAAGACAATTTTCGGTGAAATTGTGCATAGTGACAGCAGAATATACATCATTTTCAGATTTAGCAGAGTTAAAAATGAGGTCTGCAGATACTGGAGATCACAGCTGCAAAATGTGTTGCTGGTTAAAGCACAGCAGGTTAGGCAGCATCTCAGGAATAGGGAATTCGACGTTTCGAGCATAAGCCCTTCATCAGGAATAGCAACACATTTTCAGATTTAGCAGAAAAATGGAGTTGGAGTTCAAACTGCGGTCAGTGTAAGTGGTTTCACCTTGAGAGATCAAATGTTAAGAACAATTATGAGGTAAATGGAAGGTGCCACACAGGAGGTTACTGAGTAAGATGCCTCTGATGTTCGAGACAAAGTGGTAGCATGGGTGGAAGTTTGACTGTCTAGCAGAAAGCAGACTTTGGAGATTAAAGTTTCCATCTCAGGATGGCAGGCAGTGACAAGTGGTGTTCGCAAGGATTAGTGTTTGGACCACAACTTTTCACTTTCTGTATTAAAGACCAAGGCGAAGGAATTCAGCCCTTTCTGGCGACGTTTGCAGAAGATACAAAGACACATAATGGGACTGGTAGCAATGAAGAATTTGGAAAGGTTCAGAATCTTTCGACTGATTAGGAAAGTGGGCACTGAAGTGGCAGATGCAGAACAACATGGAGAAGTGTTAGTTCATTCATTTTGGTGGAAGAATGGGTGAGTGGACAACTTTCTAAATTTGGACTAATTTCTTAAACCTGAAGTGGAATGAGACTTGCGTGTTCTTGTCCAGGAACCTCTCAAGGTAAACTTGCGTCAGTGGTTAGGAATGCAAACGGAATTTTGGTGTTTATTTTGTGAGCAAAGAATATAAAAAACTGGGATGTACTTCTGAATCGCTATAAGGCTCTGGTCAAAGCACATTCGGAGTATTGTGAGCAGTTTTGGACCACGGATCTCAGAAAGGATGTACTAGAGCTGGAGCGAGTTCAGGGGAGTTTCAATGAATCAAACGCTTAACATATGGGGAAATTTGAGGTCTCTGGGTTTGTGCTCGATTGAGTTGAGAAGAATGAGAGATGATCTATTTGAAACATATTGAATACTGAATGTCCTGGACAGAGTAGATGTTGGAAAGATGTTTCCATTCGGAAGAGAGACAAGGACCCGAGGGCATAAACGTCGAGTAACGTGAAGATGTCTTAGAATGGAGATAAGGAGAAACTTCTTTTTCCACAGTGTGTTGAATCTGTGCTTGCGATTGCTGTAGAAGGCTGTGGAGGCCAGGTCATTGAACATATTTAAGAGGGAAATAGTTTCTTGAGCATTAAGGAGATCACGGATTATGGGGAGAAAGCGGTAGAATGGGGTTGAGAAACTTATCAGCAATGATTCAATGGTGGAGCCGACTCAATGATCTAAATGGAATAATTCCTGCGCCTATGCCTTATCGTTTTAAGATTTTTATTTGTATGTTGTGTGGATTAGAGGGTATGAGCTTTCAAAAGAGTCAAGTAAAACTCGAACTGTTTTACACAGAAAATAGAGCAGTTTATGCCCTTCGGACCTTGATGTTTTGACAATCTTTAAATGTCGTCTAAGATGAAACTAAACGATATACCCTACATTGTACTATCGTCCACTTGCCTATCCAAGATTTGCTTCAATTTCTCAAATGTATTTCGCAGTACATTCCACGCACCTACACTCTGTGTAAAGACCCTAGCCCTGATAGCTCTCCTAAGCCATCCTTCAATCACCTTAAAATTCTGCCCTATTGTGGTAGCCATTTCTGCCTTGGGTAAAAAAGACTCTTAAGTATTCACTCTATCCGTGTCTCTCATCAAATTGCTTACCACTATAAAGTTTGCTTTCAACCTTTTTCGCTCCAATGAGAAAAACCATTAACTCCTTCAACCTTTCTCAATAAGACATGACCTCCAGTCCAAGCAGCATCCTGTTAAATCTCTTTCGGCATCTTCTCTCAAGCCTCCACATCCATGCTTTAATGATGCGACCAGAAGTGAACAAAATATTCCAAATGTTGACTATTCAGTGTTCCAGACTAATCAGCCTTCCATAAATTTACAGAAGGTGAGGACTGCAGATGCTGGAGATCAGAGCTTAAAAATGTGTTCCTGGAAAAGCGCAGCAGGTACGGCAGCATCAAAGGAACAGGAAAATCGACGTTTCGGGCATAATCCTGAAGAGGGGCTAATGCCCGAAACGTCAACTCTCCTGTTCCTTTAATGCTGCCTGACCTGCTGCGCTTGTCCAGCAACACATTTTTAACCTCCATAGATTTGCAGCATATCCTCGCGGCTCTGTAACTCAATCCCCCTTTTAATGAAACCCAGACAATGTATGTCTTACTAACATTTCTTTCAACTTGTGTTGCAACTTTAATGGGCACCTGGGCATGGATCCCAGGATCCCTCTTTTCGTCCATACTGCCAAGAAACATGTACTCTGCACTCAAATTCGATCTTCAAAAATGGATCACTTCACACTTTCCAGTTTGAAATCGATCTGCCACTTAGCCCAATAATGCATCATGTCCATGCCCCATTACCACCAATAACAGCACATCACATTACCCACAACTCCACCAACCTTCGATGCATCGGAAGATTTATTTACCACACCACCACTTCCACTTCCTCACTGAAGTCACTTATGAAAATTACAAAGAGGAGTGTCCCAACAACAGATTCATCCAGAACACAACTGGTCACCGAGCTCCAGCTCATACTTTCCATTAAGTACTATCCTCTGTCTTCCAGTAGCCAGCTATTTCTGTATTCAGACAGCCAAATTTTCCCACATCCCATATCTCCTTAATTTTTGAATATGCCTGCCTTAGTGAACCTTATCGAAGATCATGATAACACACTATATGCACCAAAACCACTCTTGTAACCTCATCAATGTGTTTTGTCACATCCTTGAAGAATGCAAAAAGGTTTCTGTAGCATGATGCGCCCCTCAGGAAGCCAACATATTTCTAAACAAATAATATTTTTACTCTAAATAATCATAAATCGTGTCTCTCAGAATCCTCTATAATAATTTGTACACCACAGACCTAATACTGAATGGTCTATAATTCTCAAGATTGGCCCTATTCTCTTTATTGAACAAGGGAATAACACCTGCCACCCACTAATCATCTGCTACTAATCCAGTTGACAGTGAGGGCTGAAAGATCATCGCCAAAAGTGAGGCAATCTCTTCCCTCACTTGCTGTAAGACCCACATGTATGTACCGTCTGGCACAGTGGACTTTTCTGTCGTTATGTTTTCCAAAATTCTCAGTGCATCCTCCTTCTTAACCTCAACGTATTCGAACCCAACAGCCTGTTCCTCAATGTCATCGCAAACATCAAAGTCCCCTATCTAATGAATACTGAGGCAAAGAATTCATTCAGGTCATTCTCTAACTCTGCGGACTACAGGCACAAGTTCCCTCCTCTCTGCCTCATCGGTCCCACCTTCACTCTGGCTATCCTCCTTTTCCTTCCAATTGTATGCAATGCTATACACTTTTCTTTTATCCTACACACTAACGTTTTTATGACACTTCTACTTCTCCTAAGTTCATTCTTCAGTTCCTTCCTACTATCTTGTACCCCTATAAATTACTGTCTGTTACCTACCTTCTTAACCAGACGTTATCTTCCTTCTTCCTCTTAATTAGATGCTCTACATCACTTGTCGTTCACGGTTGCTTCGCCCTATCATCCGTTCCTTGCCTCAATGAGACAAAACTATCATGTTCTCACAACAATTCTTCCCCAACCAACCACCACATTTCTGTTGTGACTTTTAGTTATAACAAGTGTTTGCACTTTAGGCACCACAGTTCCTGCCCAATGGCCTTATTATTCCTCCTCCTTCAATCAAATTATTCGCCTAGGTTTGCCTCTATTGCTTTCCATGACTGTAGCAAGTATCAGGGAGTTGTGATCACTGTCACAGTAAAGCTCTCCCACAAAGCCATCTGAAACCTGGCCTGGTTCGTTGCCAAGCACCAAATCCAATATGGCCCCCCGTCTAGTCGACCTATGCACATCTTGAGTGAGAAATCCTTCGTGAACACACCTGGCACTAAGCCAGTGAAAAGTGACAGTGATAAAACTGCTGCATTCAAGCTATGTTAACGTTTCCAATCAATATTATGGAAGTTAAAGTCACTCATGGCAATATCGCTGTGACTTCCGCACCTTACCAAATCTGCCGACCTACTTGCTCCTCCGTATCTCTGTTATTACTGGATTCTCTGTTGAACACTCCTAAGAAATTGACGGCTCATTTTCTATATCTGACTTCGACCTATAATGACTCTGTCGACAATCCTTCTGAACAACCACATTTTCTGCAGCTGTATACTTTCCCCCATCAGCAGTGCCACTCCCCCATGTCGTTTACCTGTCTCACATTTACTTTCGAAACTTCAAAACTCTGGAACACCCAACAACCATTCCTGTCCCACTTCTCTGTAATGGCCAGTACATCATAGTCACAAGTATTGATACACACTGTACGTTCTTCACCATTCTTCCTCATACTTCTTCCATTAAAATAGACACATTTCAAACTATCGCACTGACTATAGCCTTGCCTTATAAACTGTCTATCTGTCTTCACAAACTCTCTGCACTCTAGACCCGACTGTTGACAAGCTAAATCGTCCACAGATCTGTCGCTCTGGTTTCCATCCGGGTTATGCCAAACTAGTTTAATTCCACCCGAAGAGATCTTCCAAGCCTCCCACCTCCCCAGTTCACGTTCAATCCGTTCTTCTTGTGCAGATTCCACTTTCGTTAGAAGCTAATCCAATGTTCCACATATATGAAGTCTTCCCTCCAACGTAATCCCTGGATCGACCAAGGCTAAAGCGAGATTATGCACTTAATAAATGCTTCGATGTGGTTGACGGTTAGGTTATTTTCAGATTGAATTGTCAGCAACTAGGATGTATAAGGTGAGAGTGGCAATATTCAAATTAAATATGAGGGGCAAGTTTATCACTTGCATAGTGATAAGAGCCTGGGACATGTTGCCAGGGTTGCTTTTGGAGGCAGACACTATAGGTGCGTTTAAGGGATTTCTAAACAAGCATATTAATATGCAAGGGATAGAAGGGCATGGGCCACGGAAAGACATAAAATCTGATTTGGTGCAATGTTTGACACGAGATAGTGGGCTGACAGGCCGTCTCTGTGCTGTATTGTTCTACTTTCACAACGGATGTCCGAAGGGATTTGACGTTTCAGATGCATTGCTTTTTCAAATGTCACGTACACGGTGAGGAAAATTTTCAAGAAGGCTCCAGGATTGATGGCATTAATATTCAAAGGAACTGCATACAAAGATCTGAACAGTATGCGGCAGTTGTACAAAATCCTGCTTTAGCGACACTTGGAATATCGGGAGCAGATCTGTGCAATGAAACGTGTTCTGGCCCTGGAGTGATTACAAAGCAGGCTTACACTGATGTCAACCTATCAGGAAATAGTTGGCAAATGAAGTCTTCCTGTACTAAATTTCTAAGTTCTGTAGGACTTAATCGACCGTTTCAGGATATTGACAGGGAAAGAGTATTTAAATAAAGATGAATGATGTCCTCTGTTTGAAATAACTATTGCCAAAAGATTATGGCCAACCATTCAGGACTGTGTGAGAAAGTCGTTCCAGTCATAAAGAGTAATGGATGCTTCGTTCTCTCTTCCTCAAATGGAAGTCGATGTTCATTTAATTCTTAAATGTAAGTATGAAATCGACATATGGGCCGAATGGCCTTACTTCCACTCCTATGTCTTATATTTTAATCAGCGTGTTCCTCAGGCCATTTGGCCCAAGTTAGTCATGAACTAACCGAATGGCAGGGAAGGCTGGAGAGACTAAATAGCCTCATCCTATTCCTATATACCAGTCTCAACGAGGTTTATTCCCTTGTTCTTCTGAAAAGTAATTGTCAGTTCCTGCTGTGAACAATAAAAAGATGAGATGCCAGGAAAAGGCAGACATAAACATAGCAGTGATATAATTTGCGCTCATGACTCAGCAAAGAACGAAGGTTAAACCGAGGAGCTTATACCTCTTCTCCACACAACCAGATGAAGTCGTCAGAAAACCAAAGAGGTGACTACTACAGCCATGAAAAATCCTCTTCTAGTGTAATATCAATTGTGTAATTTCAGAATGTTTTCATTTCTCCCTTAAATGCAACTGGTAAATTTTGGCTCTGCTCTGTTGCCCTGGAGAAAATGGTGGGGAGGAGATTCGTCTAAACAGTAATAGTTTCCAAAGAAAAGGATCGGTTCCGCCTGGATTTCTATTTAATGTAATTAAATGAAGGCAAACTTGCATTTATATAACGTTTACAAGCACCAGCGTACGTGTAAAAAAAAGCGTTCTACTGAACGAAATCTTGTTTTGAATTGTGCACGTGGATTGATGTTAGATGATATCCGCTCAGCAAACTCACACAAGCAACAAAGTCAGAAGTAGCCGGAAATCTGTTTTTGTCATTTGCTTGAGGAATGAACACTCACCAGGGCCGCGGCAGCTCGCTTCTGCTCTCCTTTCAAATAGACTAATGGGATTCTGTCGCCTCAGCCCCGTTCCTGCTTGGTTTTTTTTCCCCTTAATGAAATGAGAAGGCGATACTTTAAAACTACCACACTCAGCTTCTTATTGTCCCATTTCATGGAATACTTCCTCCTGATTCTCCGTAATCAGAAAACACAGACAAATTGACTCTGTAAGCTGTCTGTTGTTTCCTTATTTTCAATTACAGTATGCTTTGTCTGTCTTTGGACACACACCTTACAATTATTAACGCTTTAACATGATGGCTGACGTTAGCCTCCATTAATAAAGACATTAATGTTTGTCGATGCGGCATGAACTGCTCTTCTCTGAGCACAGTGGCAGCGAAAATAAGCAATACGTCACGCTTTCGGTTCTTTAGCAACTTACAACCATTTTCATTCTTTCGAGTTTTTTTAAACTAAATGTGAACCGGAAATCTCATTACAGGAAATCAGTGCATTGGCTGAATGGTTAGGGGGGGGATTGAGGTTTGCAATTGTGCCTCAGCATTGAAACAAGAACAGTGCCATGCAATTCCTTGTAGTAAAAATAGAAAGTGAGTTGACGAGTTTTATGGCTACAGTTTGTCACCAAAATTGTGATATATTTGCGAAAAATGTGGCAGTCCTCCTTTTCAGGAAAAGTCAAAAAAAACATTCTGCTGAATTAATTTAGTGCACGTTCACCAAAGCAACTGCACTCATGTATATTTCAAAGCATAAACTAAAACAAACGATGTAATGGTCTCCCTGGAGCCTATAATCAGGTATAAAGGTGACAAATTTCGGTTCTGTTCAGATCATCCTGTGACGTAACGCTATCCATAACAATGCACGGACTGCCAAAAGGTCTGGTGTTTACCATTTACTATCCCGCTCTCGTGTGTGTAGGAGTTCCAGGTAAAACACTGTACATTGTAACAGCACTGCTGTTGTTTACCGCAAATGTTCTTTCGCGCTCCTTATTCTTGCACTGACACTTATTCTTCTCTACTCTGTCATGCTCTACCTTCCAATCCAACAACTGGATGATCTTGAAAGGGGTGGTATCCTTCATTCAATTATTGCAATTTATTCTGATTTATTTATCTTTCTTTACTGTAGACATGCTACGTGTTTCTTATAATACTACTACAGTCCCCGTTTCATGATATTGCCTTTTATGTTAGTGATAATCACAATATTCTTTTCCAACTGCATGTTATTCTTTTAACTATATGAATTCACAATTTTATGAGCCTGTATTTCTCCAGTAAAAAATCAATTTCTCCTAACCCCTTCCGCAATGATAGTTTCATTTATTTGTAAAATTAACAGCTCTCATTTAGTTGAAATATTTCTCAGTGTAGATTCTCAATGTTCCTGTCAATAGACGTACTGCAGATGGACAGCAATGGATCAAAAAGGCAATTCATCACCACATGTTCAGTGACAACGAAGGGACCACGCAGAAATACTGAATATTTTACGGGCGAGTTTAACAGTATAACGTTCATAAAATTGGAACAATTACATTTTATGCCTATGTGTTATGTTTTGAGTGCTTGTACATTTCTCCTCTGGACATGCTTTATTTTCCAGAACAAAATGGGAAAGGGTCGTGGTGTACTTCGTTTTGTGAATGTGAGCATAACTACAAAATGCTCCGTTCTCAAGGGAAATCTTATTTATATAATTCACATATTTCTGTTTCATGTCTTATCTATTTTACCTCGAGTACAACAGAGTGGCACTTGATCAACTTGAAATAAATGTTCAAATATTTTCCACAACATGTTTAGTCATTTTTCACCGTATATCAAACATTCCGAATTGTTTTCAGTGCGTTTCCAATTCCTTCTCAGTGTTTTCTTACAGTCTTTCAAATTCCACTATGAGTACAATGCTGAACTAGACATTTCATCATCAAAGTTATGGATACCAATGTTGCTGTTTTCCGTAACGAAATCTCAAATTTCTGTAATAAATTCAGTAGGTCTGGCAGCATTTGTGGGGAGAAAGAAAAGTTATCTCTTATATTGTAGCGACCCTTCTTCAGAACATATTCATCAGTGAAATGTAACTGGACCCTTTTGATTTTGATTTTGTTTCTGATTTCCAGCATTCACAATGCTATATTTTCTCTCCTCTTTAAAGAGATACATTCGTGTCAAGAACATCGGGACAAATGTTTGAGGTTTCAATATGATTTAGAGAATTTAAGTGAAGGGTCGAAAATGACTCATGTGTAGTGAGGTATTTCCTTAGGAAAATCAGAGTGAATTAATATTTGTTAAATGGGAATACATTAGAATGTGTGTATGCAGAAATGTACATTATATATATTTTAGTGTAGTCAATGCACGTAGACATGCAGATGCAGGCGGCACACAAATGTGCTTTTTGATTTAAAGGCAAGTGGATTTGTGTTCTGAAGTTTGAATGCCTTACTGCTGTTATACAGTGCTAAGCTGAGGCCACAACTACATTATAGGGTACAGTTTTGGTCTTCCTACCAGAGAGAGAATGGAGCTGACATTAAGGGAGTGCAGAAAAGGTTCATGAGGCTAATGTTGTGGGTAGCCTCTATGCAGTACAGTTCAGCAGAATGAAAGGCGACTGACTGAAATGTATGGACTTTAACAACGACTGTCGGGCAAAATACAATGCAAATGTTTAACATGGTTCCAGTCTCCGAAACCAGGGATTAAACTATCAGATATGGTCTTGACAAATTTCGAATGGGGCAAGTTAATTTCATTCAAATGACAGAGAACCTGTGAAACTCTCCAACCAGACGAGTATGGAAGCCAAGTTAAAGGTTAAGTGATGTTTTAAATATTCCTTAATTAAAAATGAGTTAGGGAATCAATCCTGATCGAAGTGAAATGTGGAGCAGATTCCATGCACTAATCGCATACCACTGCCCCAGTTTTCTGCTTTTCTAAGATTATGTTAAACACAAAGGCATACAACGAAAAGGAAACACTCACAGATGTGCTCACTTTCTCATGCCAATAACATGTGAGAAGTCTTTCTCTGTTACAGCTAACTTGGCGGTAATTGTGATTCTACCCCGTGGAAGATGCGGTCTTTCCAGTTGTATCACACATTACTTATTGGCAATGGCAGTCATGGACGTTTTAGTCATCATCGCTGCTGTGGTTGTAAACCGGATTGCTCGCATTTATTTACAGTTTAGTTTCCTATCCATCACGCCGGCATGCAGTTTGCGTTCTGTCATGATTGGTGCAACTCTTGACAGTTCGGTGTGGCTCACAGTCGCTTTCACCTTTGATCGATTTATGTCCATTTGTTGCCAAAAGCTAAAAATGAAATATTGCACTGATAAAACTGCAGTGAAGGTGATCGGGATAATCTGTGCTTTGAGCTTCTTCAGAAACGCCTTTTTGTACTTTATATTTGAACAGATGTACATAATCAAACAAACACCCTGGTTCTGCAGCATAAAACCTGAAAATTACACATCAGCAGCATGGGCTGTATATGACTGGATGCATCGCATTCTGACTCCTTGTCTCCCGTTCATCCTGATTTTATTGCTCAATGCTCTAACAGTCAGGCACATCCTTGCAGCCAACAGAACCCGCAAGACATTGCTGCACCAGAACAATGGAGAACATGACCCAGAGATGAAGAACAGAAGGAAGTCTATTGTTTTACTTTTCTCCATTTCGGGCAGTTTTATTCTCTTTTACTCCCTATATTTTAGCAGTTATCTCTACTTGAGAATTGCTAGTCTCACTTACTTTTCAGGTCTAAACATGGATCAATCTAATTTTATTCTGGAAGAAAGCGGATTCATGTTACAACTGTTGAGTTCCTGTGTCAACCCATTCATTTACGCGGGAACACAGAAACATTTCAGGCAGGAATTACAGAATGGTGCGAAATGTTTAAGTAATATGATTCTAAAATTTTTAAAATTATGGAAATAATAAAATCCAACATCATGTTTTCATTATCATGCATAAATTTTTTATTGTCAAATTCAATAAAAGTCTCTCTCCTCAGGGCCTTCGTCGCACGCTTTGGAATCATAATAAACATCATTTTAATTCCACAAAAGTTTTTGCCACATGATTACGGCCGTCAAATTAAGTGTGTTGGTGGGAAAATGTCCAGAAAGTATAATTCAGTCCAGAATAAACGTGAGATGGTTGGGGGGTGGGGAGGGAGGTGGGATACATGGACATTGCTTCAAGCAAAGTTCTGAAGTTTCCTGATGATGTTTTAGAAAGAGACGGTGATGTCGCGTCTACTAGTGTCAGTTAAATTGTCTTCAAAACGAACATCCGTCTGGTGCACCACAGCCAACTGGAGGGAAAGCTGTCTCTTATCAATTAGAATAAGGGCAGGAGTAACGTTGATACAAACTTGATAGCATGAGAGCAAACAGAGATTAATGTTTACTGCACATTTTGTTTCGACTGGGGAAATCTTGTGTTGGAATTGCTCTGGGATTGGTATTGGAATCTCTACAAATTTGTGCTAATCCAAAACACTGCGACACCTGTGTGAACTCCCATTCAGTCTCTTAACTTTCTCACCTCTGCGTTCACCAAATAGCCTCACCTCTTGCTCAAGTCAAGCCTTTGTGCAAGAGGTATCACAATGGACTTGAAATCCCTCCACAGGTTCAGCACTCTGTAATGACATCGAACCCCACAGTTTCCGTGGAATCTGCTAAATCTTGCAAGGTGCAGACATTGTGTCATACGATCGACATCTTTGATAAATACATATTGAGTGACCGTTGCCCCACGGTGTGCTATTACTCACAGAGCTTTCCCCCTTTGTAATTGTCCTCTTCGACTGAAGATTCTTGATCTTGTATAACTGGATAGATATTTCTATTGCTGTCATATGTGGTTACATAATGTTATAGTGCAGCAAAATATCGCATTTTATAATTATGACGATCTTTTGTTGTACACTATAGGTAGAAAGACAAAATATGTTTCACACCTTCTTTGTTTACCAATGCACACAGTTACTATAATGCTACAAAAGTGACGCAAATAGTTTTGAACAACTCGAGTGTGTCCAATGGATCAAAGAAATAAACCTGATCAAGAGTGTTTCTGAAAAGATGACCACAGAGAAAGTGATGTTGTCGGCAATTGCACTGATTGTTTCACCGGTTACAGACATCGAATCCAACAGCAAGGACACGGCCCTTTGGCCCAAAATGGAACATGTTGATTAAAATGTCCATCCAATCTACCCGGTTTCTATCCACTTTACCAACATCCTTCTCATTCTTTCCTATCCATGTATTTAAACAAATACCTTTTTAAATGCTGTTAATGAACCTGCTTCAGCACCTATTTCCATCTGTGTACCATCCTCCTGTATAAAAACGTTGACCCTCAGTTTCCCTTTTATTCTTTCCCATCTAACCTTAAACTGATGCCCTCTCGTACTCGATTCCCCTGTCCTGGGAAAATGACGGAGTGCATTCATCCTATCAATGCGTCTCTGGATCTTATACACTTATTCAAGATGCCCCCACAGTCTTCTACATTCTCAAGAAACATTCCTTAGCTTGTCCAACCTCTCCCTGCAACTCAGACCTTTGAGGCCTAGCAACATCTTTGCTCATTTGTTCTGTACCCTATGCAGTTTAATAACATTCATCCCATAGCACGTTGATGGAAATTATACACAGTACCACCAAGTGCGGCCTCACCAACATCCTTTACAATTGCAGGATAACTTCTAAACGTCTATACTCAATGCCAGACCGATGAAAATGAATGTGCCAAAAGCCTTCTTCACTGCCCGGTCTACCTGTAACGACACTTCCATAGAACATTGCACCTGAACTCCAAGTTCCCTCTGTTCCACTACACTCCTTAAATCCATAAGATTCAGCAAGAAACTCCTGCCTTGATTTGAATTTTCAAAACACAAAACCTCACACTTACCTGTATTAAACAACATTTGCCATTTCTCGATCTAATTCAACAGTTGATCAAGGACCTGCTGGAATTTCTGATAAGCTTTCTCAATATTCCACGACACGATTTCATGTCATCAGTAAACTTTCTCGTCAAACTTACTAAACTTGGATATTCTCATCCAAACCATTGATAGAGATAATAAAAAGCAATGAGCCCAACACCAACCCCACTACAGTAATGGAGAGTCTGCACAGGGCCCCCGGTCTCAGGATTCCACTCCCTCCCTCCCTCGTCAAGTTTCTCCATTCTGCCACTCTCCACTCTCTCTCCTCCCTCTCTCTAGTCACTCCCTTTTCTCGCCCGTTCATTTCTACATCTTTCCCTGTCCTTCCTTCCCTCCCGTCCATCCCTCCCTTCCCCCTCCACTTGCCTTCCTCTATTCCCCTCCCTCTTTTTCTCCTACCCTCCTTCCTCTGCTCCGTCTCTCCTTCTGCCTCATCTTTCTCTCTGCCCCTTTCCCTCTCTCTCCCCTCCCTTCTTCCCGCCCCCTCCCCGCCATCCCCTTCCCTTGTCTTCCCGTGCCTTCCACGGTGTCAACGTGGTGAAGTTACCAACCCGGACTACTTGCCTGCCAAATAGCATAAACAGCAAGTGATAGACAAAGCTAACCAATCCCAATATCAACGGATCAGATCAAAGCTCTGCAATCCTTTCACATCCAGTCGTGAATGTTGGTGAACAATTAAATAACTTACTGGAGGAAGAGGCCCCACAGACATCGACATTCTCAATGTTGGAGGAGCCCATTACGTCAGTGCCAAAGGCTGATGCATTCACAACAATCTTCACTCAGAGGTGCCGAGTGGATGATCTATCTCGGCCTCATAAAGTGGCCCTCAGCATCACAGGTACCATTCTCAAACCAATCCGATTCACTCCATGTGATGTTAAGAAACGAATGTAGAACCTGGATACTGTAAAGACAATGGGCCCTGGTTACATTCCAGCAATAGTACTGAAGACATGTGCTCCAGAACTTGCCGCTCCCCCAGCCAGACTCTTCCAGTACAGTTGAAACACTGACATCTCTCTGACAATATGGAAAACTGCTCAAATATGCACTACACACAAAAGAAAAGCAGGGCAAATCCAACCAGGCATATATTGCTACCCCCACCCAACCCAATCTGTCTACTCCCCATCATCACCACATCGAACTAGTCTCTACCATCACTAAAGTGATTGACTTGAACATCGACAGGGCTAGGAGACAGTGAGGTCTGCAATTGCTGGAGATCAGAGGTGACAATGTTTTGCTGGTAAAGCACAGCGGGTATGGCAGCATTGGAGGAGCAGGAAATCAAAGTTTCAGGCCAGAGATTGCTAATGGTTGTGATTGTCTCACAAATTGTCTCACCTATATTTTATTTAACGAGCTCAGAAACGAATCGACAAGTTTTTAAACCTGCTGTCATCTTCTGTAGCACAAATCTTTTCAAATCTGTCCAAATCTCAGACTGCATCTGTACAAAACTGTCCAAATCACAGACACTCGCTATCAAACTGTTACAACAAAGTGGTGGGCCTTCCTATTAATGAAACCAAACATCAAGAAAAGCACATCTCACCTCGTTATCTGCTACAATATGATTAACAGAGAACTCTTAAATACCACTATGTCAAGAAAATAGTATCAATGTATCCTTTAACTCGAAAAGTGTATATTAAACAACAACTATTCATAACCATTCCTCCTAACTGCTTATTATCTGCCTCCAATTCTGCAACAATATGTTGTTCCATTAAAACACCTACTAAAATTACATTAACCTCATGTCAAAACCACACTGCAGCTGTCCTCTTCGATGTATTTCATTCTTTGACTGGAGATCTCACTGGGTTGTCTTTTTTCTTTCACTGCAATAAGTTTCACGTGGAAAGGTACGTTTTATGAGAGAGAGTTTGAAATGGCATTTGCTCTGTCGATGGCAGTTTCTCTGTTAATGGCAGTTATTCTCTCAATGGCAATAACTCTGTGAATGGCAGTTACTCTGGTGATGGCAGTTACTCTGTCGATGGCAGTTACCCCGCGAATGGCAGTTACACTCTCAATGGCAGTTCCTCTCCCGATGGCAGTTACTCTGTTGATGGCATTTACTCTGACTTTCAAAATGCCTGCGCTTTTATACCCCCAACATTGGCTCATCTCATTGGTTCGAGTTTGGCAAAACAGTAAATTCAAACTCAATTGGATTTTTGTATCCCAAGGCATAGTTTAAAATGATTGCTTAAATTGGAATTATGGTGAAAAATAAACCAACCCAGGTATCTGTTTCAAAGCCAAGTGTTACATATTTTCAATTTTCCAGTACACACTGAGACTACTAATTAGTCATTTGACAGGTGACTGTGAGCAACCTTGAGTGCGGGAGTCGATGGTTCTGAGGAATGTGAGGCTGTGGACTGAGTGACAATTGAAGCAAGATGGGTGCTGTAGACAAGGGCAAAAAAACCTTTATGAAGAAGTGTGCATTGTGTCACACAGTCAAGTGAGGAGGCAATCATAAGATTGGGCCAAAATTTTGTTTTGTATTTGCATGGAAGACTGGACAAGCTGAAGGATTTCCTTATAATGATGCACAGAAAAATAAAAGTATTATCTGGAGTGAAGATCTACTAGACACTTACTTGCAAATTCGAAGAAATATATTCCAGGAACATAAATGATCTTTGCAGGTGTCAAGAAGAAGAGTGAACGTGAAGACTTGAAAGCTTATCTGAAATCTGCCACAGTAAAATTGCTTTGGAGAGGGTGCAAAGAAGATTTACCAGCATGCTGCGTGAACTGGAGCGCTTGTTTTTCGAAGAGAGGTTGACTAAGGTCGGACATTTCTCTCTGGAGAGAAGGAGGAAAAGAGGTAACCTGATCGAGGTATACAAGGTAATGAGAGGCGTGGATAGAGTCAATAGCCCGAGATTATTCCCCAGTGCAGGATTGACTGAGGAATAGTTTTAACATATTAGGAGGTATGTGTAGAGGAGACGTCAGGGGTACAGAGGGAGCTGTGAATGCTGGGAATGCATTGTCAGTGATGGTGGGAGAAACAAAGTCATTCGGGACATTTAAGCGACTTTTGGGCCCGCACATGGACAGCAGTGAATTGAGGGGTTTGTATGTTAGGATGGCTTATTTTATTTTAGATTAGGAATAATCCTCGGCACAACATTGTGGGCCAAAGGGCCTATTCTGTGCTGTACCTTCCAATGTTCTATGTTCAAATAACTGACAGAATCTGTTGCCTCATTTATTGATCAGTTTAGATTTGACTCCTGATTGAACAACGTCTGATGGTGTTATTAATGTTGCAACTGAATGTTTAACTCTCTTTTTAACGACTTGTCCAACTCTAGCATTCACTACCATCCTGTAACTTTGCGCTGTTCAGTTTTAAATTTGGACATCATTAATCCGTTCAACTAGTAAGAATAAAAGGAATATTCAAACCAAAATAGAAAAAATACGCGTCCAAATCGAGATACTTCTGAGCTCTCAGTTCAGATCAGATTTCACACTCTCTTAAAGTTACAACAGAAGATTTCAATTCCATACGTAAAAGACACTTTACGTGTAGTTCAAATTACAGAGTCATTGACTTTCCTTCCAATCTGAGCAGCAGATTATGAGGATAAGTGAACCCTCACTTCGAGGCCAAATTCATGGGTGGTATTTTGCCTCTCCTTGTATTTTGAAATCCATGAAGGAAATTGCCACATACCTTGAGCGCTGCTGTCTCCGGATTATTTTCACCATAAGACTTTCTCCAACATTTGTGAACTGTATGGCTCTGTGTTTGGGTACAAGTGATTGAAAGAAGGCCACATACCGAACTGACATTTCATTTGTTTTCCTTCTCAGGTTGAAAAGGTGACAAATCTGTTGTTTCGATCAATCAAGAGGACCTTGTCGATTGTCTCATTACTGGTGTGACCAAGTGAATTAAATATTTAATCATCAAGAGGTCCAGCCTCAGGTAAAAGTCACTGAGACTTTTGTTGTGATCACTTGAGGGGACTGAGCAGAGGGAGGTCAGTTCATCACTTCTCACCAAAACGGTAAGCGCTTGTGAACTTGCTGGTGCCTCAACATGGTTAATAATGAGGTGAACAGTGTGGAGGACAGAGTGAATCTATTCTCAGACAAGGAGCAGGTCAATGCTCTCTCCCCCTTGTAAACGAATGGAATTCCACAACATTCTTCCCGCATTCCTCCCTTTTCTTTGAGGTGAGTGTCTTTTTATCTCTGTAGCCTTGTTGAGGGGTCAATCTTTAATCTCGTACAGAACATGTACACAGTCTCACCCCCTCACCCCACAACTTTTTCAGATTGTGTGTCTGGTAAAAAGATCTTTCCGACCCATTGCGCTGAAACACTCACTGGGGGGTATGTCTCCTACACTCCAGTCTTTTCCTGTTGGAACAGGGATACAAATATGATTCTCCATAGGAATGAGAGTGACACGGTAGTTGTTACAGGGGTGTTTAACTTTCCAAATATTGACTGGGACTACTATAGTTCAAGCGCTATATATCAGTTTTATCCAATGTGTGCAGGAGCACATGTAGACAGGTTAACAAAGGGTGCGGCCACTTTTGATTCGGTACTGGGTAATGAAAATGGCCAGGTGATAGATTTGAAGTTAGGTAAGCACATGACTGACCACAATTCGGTTATGTTTACTTCAGTAATGGGAAGTGAAAAGCATATACTGCAGGGCCAGAGTTAAGATGAGGAAAAGGCCATTACAATGCAATTAGACAAGATTTAGGATGCATAGGATGGGGAAGGAAACTGCAGGGGATGGTCACAATTGAACCGTGGAGCTTTTTCAAAGAATAGCTGGAGTGCGTCCTTGATAAGTGTGTACCTGTCTGTCAGAGAGGAAGTTGTTGAGTGTGGTAGTCGCTTATTACTAAGGAAGTTGAATCTCTTGTCAAAAGGAAGAAGAAAGCTTATGTTATGATGAGATGTGAAGGCTCAGTTAGGGCTCTTGAAAGTTACAAGTTAGCCAGGAAAGATCTAAAGAAAGAGTTAAGAGTCAAGAGGGGACATGAGAAGTCATTTAGCAAGTAGGGTTTAGGAAAATCGTAAGGCGTATCAGGAATAAAAGAACGATGAGAGTAAGATTAGTGTCAATCAAGGACAGTCGTGCGTGCAGTCAGACAAGATAACGGAAGTGCAAAATGCATACTTTTCATCAGTATTTACACCAGAAAAATATAATTTTGTCGAGAACAATACTTATATATAGTCTACTAGACTAGGTGGGTTTGAGGTTCACAATGAGGAGGTGTTAACAATTTTGGACAGTTTGAAAACAGATAAGTCCTCAGGCCAAATGGGATTTTTCCTAAGATTCTCTGGAAAGCCAAGGAGGAGGTTGCAGAACCTTTCGCTTTGATATTTATTGCGCTATTGTCTACAGGAATAGTGCCAGTAGACTGGAGGGTAACAAATGCTGTCTTCCTTGATCAAAAGGGGAGTAGAGAACACCCTGTTAATTATAGACCAATGAGCCTTAGTTCTGTTGGTGATGAAGTGTTGCAAAAGGTTATAAGAGATAGGATTCATAAACATTGAGAAACGAATTAGCTGATAAGGGATAGACAACACGGTTTTATGCAGGGTAGGTCATACCTCACATACCTTTTTCAATTTTTTGAGAATGTGACCGAACATTTGGATGAGGGTAAAGTGGTCGATGTGGTATGCATGATTTAGAGTAAGGCATTTGAAAAAGTTCACCATGGTAGACACGAAGTACAGAGGGATAGGATTAATGGTGATTTTGTGGTTTGGATCAGAAATTGGCTAGCTGAAAGAAAACAGAGGATGGGCATTGCTTGGACTTGTTCACCCTGGAGTTTAGGTACTAGTGGCGTAACAAGGATGTGTTTTGGGTTCACTGCTGTTTGTTGTTTTTAATAAACGACCAGGATGAGGGCGGTGAAGGATGGGTTAGTAAATTTGCGGATGACACGAGATCAGTGATCAGTGATCAGTGCCGCAGGGTGTTGCAGGTTACAGAGTAACATAGCTGAGCTGCAGAGCTGGGCTGAGAGGTGGCAAATGGAGTTTAATGCAGAAAAGTGTGAAGTGAATTACTTTGTCAGGAGGAACAGGAATGCAGAGTATTGGGCTAATGTTAAGATTCTTGGTAGTGTAGGCGAGCAGAGGGATCTCAATATCAACGTACATCGATCCTTGAAAGTTGCCACCCAGGTTGATGGGGTTGTTAAGACGCCATACGGTTTATTGGCTTTTATTGGTAGAGGGATTGAGTTTCGGAGTCACGGGTGCATGCTGCAGTTTTACAAAACACAGGGATGGCTGCACTTGGAGTATTGCATGCAGTTCTAGTCACCACATCACAGGAAGGATGTGGAAGCTTTGGAAAAGGTTCAGATGAGATTTACTAGGCTGTTGTTTGGTATGGACGGAAGGTCGTACGAGGAAAGGCTGAGGGATTTGAACCTGTTTTCAATGGAGAAAAGAAGGTTGAGAGTTGACTTAGGTGAGACATATCAGGTAATCAGAGTATTATATAGGGTGGACAGTGAGAGCCTTTTTCATTAGATGCTGATGGATAGCAGAGAGGACAGTTCATTAAATTGAGGATAATAGATGTAGGACAGATGACAGAGGTAGTTTCTTTACTCACAGGGTATTGGAGGCGTGGAATGCACTGCCTGCAACTGTAGTAGACTCAACAACTTTAACGGCACTTCAATGTTTATTGGATAGTCATATGGATAAAAATGGAATTGTGTTCATTGGATGGGCTTCAGATTGTTTTCACAGGTCGACACAACATCGAGGGTGGAAGGGACTGTACTACACTGAAATGTTCTATGTCCTAACACTTCTCCGAGATTTAATGCTGATGAGTCCATCATTCATCACGAGATGCTGGAGTCTATTATGAAGGATGAGATAAACAATCATTTGCAAAGCATCAATCAGTTTGCACACAGTCAACATTGGTTTCTGAAAGGGAAACACTATTGACAAAACTGTTGAACGTTTTTGAGGATATATCAGTTAAACTAGGTACAGGAAAACCAATGGATCCGGGAATTTGTATTTCCAGAATACTTTAATAACATCGTATCTAAGTGTTAGAATGCAAAATCAGAGCACATTAGTGGTAATATACTAGCATGGAATCCATGAAGGATTTTAGATTTTTATCCAAACTGCTGAGTCACCAGTGAATTCACACTGGGGAGAAGCCATTCACTGCTCTGATTTTGTGAAGGTATTCACTCAGTCATTCCACTTTCTGGTATGACAGTGAATTCACACTGAGGAGCGGTCACTCACCTACTCTTTGTGTGGAAACAGGCTTTATTGATTCATCAAACCTGCTGGCACACCACTAACATAACACCAGGCGGAAATCATTCAACTGCTCTCAGTGTGGGAAGGAATTCACTCCGTCATCCAGCTTCCTGATACACCAGCAAATACATGGCGGGTGGGAACCTTTTCCCGGCTCTGACTGCAAAAAAGGCTTTCATGTTTCATGAAATGTGCTATGCACCAGTGAGTTCACGCTGGGGACAAAATGTTCACTTGTTATGTGTATGGGAAGGGATTTGCTTGTTCACCAATCCTGTTTAAACACCAGTGAATTCACAAAGACCACAGTCCAAAGATTTTACTCTTACTCACACCAGTGAATGAATCACACAGCATTGAAACAGACCCTTCAGTCCAGCTCACTTGCCCTGCCCAGATATCGTTAACTGATGTAGCCTCCTATGCCTACGTTAGGCCCACAACCTTCTAAACACTCTTTATTCATGTATCCATTTAGATGACTTTCAAATGTTGAAATTGTACCTGATTGAAACACAATCTCTGTCAGCTTGTTCCATATGTACAACGTCCTCTGCATGAAAATGTTTCCCATCCAATCCCTTTTAAAACATTTTCCTCTCAACTTAAACCTCTACTTTTAGACGGCCCTCACCTGGAGAAAAGACTGTGGCCATTCAACTCACCTACGCCCCTCCTGATTTCATGAACCGCCGTAAGATCACCCCCTCAGCTTCCGTTCCTCCAGGTAAGAAAAAAACCCTCAGCCTCTTCGGCCTCTCCCCATATCTTAAACCCCCTAGATTTGCCAACATCTTTGTAAATCTTATCTACACACTTTCAAGTTTAGCAACATTATTCCCATAGCAGGGTGACCAAAAGTTTACACTGTATTCCTAAAGTGGCTTAGCCAGTGTCATGTAGAGCTGAAATATGACATCCCAACTCGTATATTCAACGCAACAACCAATAAAGGCTAGTATGCCAACTGCCTTCTTCACCACCCTGTCTACCTGAGAATCCACTTTCAACGAACTATACAACTACATTCTTAGTTTTCTTTGTTTGTCAACACTCTGCAGTGCCCTACCGTTAACTCTAGAGCTCCTGCACAGCTTTGCCTGAACAAAATGCATTACGTCACGTTGGTCTAAACTCCATCTGCTGCTTCTTGGCCCACTGGCCCACCTAAACAAGGTCCTTATCAGTTTACGCTGAGATATCGTTTATTGTCCATTGTATCAGCAATTTTGGTGTCAACTGTAAACTTAATAACCATTCCTCTGTATTCACATCCAAAATATTTTTACAAATGACAAAAAGCAGCATATCTGCTCTGGGTTGTTTGTTACTCAACTCTGCGGATTTCAAAATGCTGCTATTGTGGTTGACATGTTAATCACATTGCGTTACTGATATGGAAATGATTATAACATCAGTTTAAATGAAAGCATTCACACTGGGTATAAACTATCCATCTACTCAGTGTGTGCCTTGGGATTTTCTCTTTCATCAGGACTGGTTAAACACCAATGTGTCTGTGATGGGGTGCATGTGTGAGTGTGAGAGTGTGTGTGTAGTTGTCTGGATGAAAGGACACCGCACAACAATCAATAGACAGGAGGGTTCCCTCCAAGTTGGGGAACACCTCAGTGGTCCAGGACATTCAGCTTCGGACCTTTGGGTGACCATCCTTCATGGTGGACTTTGGGATAGGCAGCAGAGGAAAGTGGCCGAGCAGAGACTGATAGCTAAGTTCGGTACCCATTGGGAGGGCCTCAACCGGGACATTGGGTTCTTGTCACATTAAAGGTGACCACCATTGCACCACAGAAGATATCCCTACACACACACACACACACACACACACTCACATACACACGGACACAGGTACACGCAGACACGCACACAGCCAAACACACACACCCTTTAGGCACACAAACTACTACACTCACATATGCACCCCCACACAGACTAATGACAATCTGCACCCATTACACACACACACAAACACACTTTCTCACACTCACAACCACCAGCCCAGACTGAGAGATACACACAGACAGACAAAGACCTACATGCACACGTATATTTTGTGTGGTGATTTTTTTTTGCAGAGTTACATTGCACTTTGCTCAAAAACTGCATTTATTCATGTAGAACTCTGCGCTCAAAATCTCCCTGAATTTATGTAAAACACTCTTATCTCACTTATTAGATTAGAATCAATCTAAACATTAGGCCATAAACAGAGAACACAGGGAGCCAACACCTTCAACATATTCTCTAGCTATCACCATTGTTAGCAGCTAACTCGACAACGCAACTTTAAAAAGAAGGGTTTTGTGATTTACACATGAAAGAAGTGAAACTACCACTGTATTCTAACAGCTGAAAGGGCTTAACAGGAAATCAATTTTTCAATGTATAATTTCAGTTACATCACACTGCAAAGTTTTGCTCTAAATTCTGTGTTACGATCGAGCCCTCCACAATCACCTGATGAAGGAGCATCGCTCCGAAAGCTAGTGTGCTTCCAATTAAACCAGTTGGACTATAACCTGGTGTTGTGTGCTTTTCAATCAGGAATAAAGGCAGTGAGCCTGAAGAGTGGAGAAATAACCTCGAGGAGGGTGGGGGTGGGGAGAAAGTAGCATAGAGTACAATGGGTGTGTGGGGGAGGGGATGACGGTGATAGGTCAGGGAGGAGAGGTGGAGTGGATAGGTGGAAAAGAAGATAGGCAGATAGGACAAGTCCGGACAAGTCATGGACACAGTGTTGAGCTGGAAGTTTGGAACTAGGGTGAGGTGGAGCAAGTGGAAATGAGGAAACTGTTGAAGATAGAGCTTCAGGGCAGAGGAAATGACCTGAGAGTTGCAGTGGGAGAGGGACTCCCTGAGATTCTTGTAGAGAGAGGAGGAAAACTTCTTCAAGGCAGGCATCCTTTCAAGAGGATTCGCAGTAGGGTTAAAATCAACGAGGTAAAAACAATGCCTGCAGATGCTGGAAACCAGATTCTGGATTAGTGGTGCTGGCCCAACACCTTCAACATGTTGTCCAGCTATCACCATTGTTAACAGCTAACCCGGGAATGCAACTTTAATAAAAGGTTTTTGTGATTTACACATGAAAGAAGTGACACAATCACTGTTTTCTATCAGATGAAAGGCTTAACAGACAATCAATTTTTTCAATGTATAATTTCAGTTCCAGCACACTGTAAATTTACACGACACTACACTGGCCCAGTGATAAACAGGACGTATAGCATAAAATAGAGAATGGCGAGAAACGTAATTGACACAGATTCGTGGAGAAAATACCTCAGACAAGACTGAACTGGGAAGGGAGGAATAAGGCGTTCCCGATGCTAAACAGGAGAAAAGCTTTCAATGGAGAGTGGCAGACAAATTTTACTGAGGAGGATTCTGGGGAAACTCAGCTCAGTCAGCAAGACTGAACAGCGGATCGAGGAAGACCCCCCATACCCACTCAACCACAATCCAGAACGGAACAAGTGGAAGAGCATTCAGCAAAGAGTGACAGACATAATTCACTCAGAAGCATTGTGGGAGAGGTCGACTCAATATCTACAATGTAGCAGCGTGTTGGGCGAGAACCCCTACTCCCGAGTGGTAAATAGAAGGAAGAACATTCAATGGAGAAGAGCAGAGAGACATTAGCCAGCGGTAAATGCTAATGTGTCTGGGTTTGATACTCTACAGAGGGTCAGCGTGGACGTGTTGGTCCAAAGGGCCTACTTCCACACGGCCAGAATTCTAAGGTTCTAAGACATCAATGGGGAGCATTCCGGGAGGAGTCGACTCAGTCACTGCAACAAAACAGCGGATCGAGGATGAACTCAATACCAGGGAATGGCAATCCCTAAGACCGATATTACTGTAGTCTTTTCGTCTTTCCACCTTTTCCAACCAAGGGGATTTCAGAAAGTAGCCACGGAAGTACTTGATCACTTTGTAAAGATTGCACTGTAATTGAACTCACCGGTTAATTGGAAATTCTCAACAAAACAGTTTCAGAGTGGTCGCTTTGTGATGCATGTGCTGCTTGTTTTGATAAGTGCAACTTCGAGGAATATTGGGCAAAGTGCGTTCAATGTACAAGATAAAGGCAAGCTAAGATTCTTTCATCTTTCTTCGTGTGAAGAGTCGGAGATGGCAGTGAAGGCCGTGGCGTGCTCCTATTCGCAGATGTGGGAGATCAGGGAGCAGTCTAGTGTTTCTGATGACTATACACAACCGGAAGTGTGAACAGCAGCAGCCCCTCAGAGACCACATTGTTCAGTTGGAGGGGACCTGGATACAAAAAGGAGCATGCAGAGTGGAAAGGAGTGTAATAGGCAGTAGTTACTGGGAGGTGGCCACGCCAAAGGTTCAGTTTGAGAAACGGATGACCACCAGGAGAGGCGACAAGGAAGTGGAAAGGTTTCCAATAGTTGATCCACTCTGTAACAGTTATCCCGTTTTGAATACTGTTGAAAGGGGCATAGACTCTCAGGAGCGTGTAACAACAGCATCCAGGCCTCCACAGAAACGCAGTGCCTGAGAAACACAGTGCCTGAGATGCAGAGTGCCAGAGAAACACAGTGCCTGAAAAACACAGTGCATGAAATACAGAGTGCCTGAGAAACACAGTATGTGAGAAACACAGTATGTGAGAAACACAGTGCCTGAGAAAAAGAATGTATGAGAAACAGAGTGCCTGAGAAACAGAGAGCCTGAGAAACACATTGCCTGAGAAACACAGTGCTTGAGAAACAGAGTGCCTGAGAAACACAATGCCTGAGAAACACAGTATGTGAGCAACACAGTGCCTGAGAAACACAGCGCCTGAGAAACACAATGTCTGAGAAACACAGTGCCTGAGAAACACAGCGCCTGAGAAACACAGTATGTGAGCAACACAGTGCCTGAGAAACACAGCGCCTGAGAAACACAATGTCTGAGAAACACAGTGACTGCGAAACACAGAGCCTGAGAATCAGAAAGCCTGAGAAACACAGTGCATGAGAAACACAGTGCCTGAGAAACAGACAGCCTGAAAAACACTGTCCCTGAGATTCACAGTGCCTTAGGAACAGAGAGCCTGAGAAACAGAGTGCCTGAGAAACATAATGCCTGAGAAACAGAGTGCCTGAAAAACACTGTGCCTGAGAAACAGAGAGACTGAGAAACACAGTGCCTGAGAAACACAGTGCCTGAGAAGGACAGTGCCTGAGAAACAGAGTGCCTGAGAAGGTTTTGTGGATGGTTATTTATATGGCTGGAGTTCTATGAACAGTAGTGTTAGGCTGGTATCCAAACTGTGACTTCTGCTTTTGACGATATAAAGTACTTGGAAGACAATGCAGTTGCTGCTGTTAGTAAGTTTGCAGACAATACAATTTTCGGTGAAATTGTGCATAGTGACAGCAGAATATACATCATTTTCAGATTTAGCAGAGAAATGGCGTTGGAGTTCAAACTGCGGTCAGTGTAAGTTGTTTCACCTTGAGAGATCAAATGTTAAGGACAATTATGAGATTAATGGAAGGTGCAACACAGGAGGTTACTGAGTAAGATGACTCTGATGTTAGACACAAAGTGGTAGCATGGGTGGAAGTTTGACTGTCTAGCAGAAAGCAGACTTTGGAGATTAAAGGTTCCTTCTCAGGATGGCAGGCAGTGACAAGTGGCGTTCGTAAGGATTAGTGTTGGGACCACAAATTTTGTTGTGTTTCTCAGGCACTCTGTATTAAAGACCAAGGCGAAGAAATTCAGCCCTTTCTGGCTATGTTTGCAGAAGATACAAAGACACATAATGGGACTGGTAGCAATGAGGAATTTGGAAAGGTTCAGAATGATTCGACTGCTTAGGAAAGTGGGCAATGAAGTGGCAGATGCAGAACAACATGGAGAAGTGTGAGTTCATGCATTTTGGTGGAAGAATGGAGGAGTGGACTACTTTGTAAATTTAGACAAATTTCTGAAGCCTGAAGTGGAATGAGACTTGCGTGTTCTTGTCCAGGAACCTCTCAAGGTAAACTAGCAGGTTGCGTCAGTAGTTACGAATGCAAATGCAATTTTGGTGTTTATTTTGTGAGGACTGAATATAAAAAGCAGGGATGTACTTCTGAATCGCTATAAGGCTCTGGTCAAAGCACATTCGGAGTGTTGTGAGCAGTTTTGGACCACGTACCTCAGAAAGGATGTACTAGAGCTGGAGCGAGTTCAGGTGAGGTTCAATGAATCAAACTCTTAACGTATGGGGAAATTTGAGGACTCTGAGTTTGTGCTCGATTGAGTTGAGAAGAATGAGAGATGATCTATTTGA